>NW_026284515.1:0-1357 GCF_023373465.1 Oncorhynchus keta
ATACATTTTGAATTTAGGACAGAAACTTCAAACACCTTATTTCTTATTGCTATATTGTAATTACTTCGCCACCATGGCCTATTTATTGCCTTAACTCCCTTATCTTACCTCATTTACACTCACTGTATATAGACTTTGTTTTCCTTTGGTTCTACTGTATTATTGACTGTTTTGTTTATTCCATGTGTAACTCTGTGTTGTTGTATGTGTCGAATTGCTACGCTTTATCTTGGCCAGGTCGCAGTTGTAAATGATAACTTGTTTTCAACTGGCCTACCTGGTTAAATAAAGGTGTTCTCAACTGGCCTACCTGGTTAAATAAAGGTGTTCTCAACTGGCCTACCTGGTTAAATAAAGGTGTTCTCAACTGGCCTACCTGGTTAAATAAAGGTGTTTTCAACTGGCCTACCTGGTTAAATAAAGGTGTTCTCAACTGGCCTACCTGGTTAAATAAAGGTGTTCTCAACTGGCCTACCTGGTTAAATAAAGGTGTTCTCAACTGGCCTACCTGGTTAAATAAAGGTGTTCTCAACTGGCCTACCTGGTTAAATAAAGGTGTTCTCAACTAGCCTACCTGGTTAAATAAAGGTGTTCTCAACTGGCCTACCTGGTTAAATAAAGGTGTTGTCAACTGGCCTACCTCAACTGGCCTACCTGGTTAAATAAAAGGTGTTCTCAACTGGCCTACCTGGTTAAATAAAGGTGTTTTCAACTGGCCTACCTGGTTAAATAAAGGTGTTCTCAACTGGCCTACCTGGTTAAATAAAGGTGTTCTCAACTGGCCTACCTGGTTAAATAAGGTGTTCTCAACTAGCCTACCTGGTTAAATAAAGGTGTTCTCAACTAGCCTACCTGGTTAAATAAAGGTGTTCTCAACTGGCCTACCTGGTTAAATAAAGGTGTTCTCAACTGGCCTACCTGGTTAAATAAAGGTGTTCTCAACTGGCCTACCTGGTTAAATAAAGGTGTTCTCAACTGGCCTACCTGGTTAAATAAAGGTGTTCTCAACTGGTCTACCTGGTTAAATAAGGTGTTTTCAACTGGCCTACCTGGTTAAAGGTGTTCTCAACTGGCCTACCTGGTTAAATAAAGTCTGCCTGGGTGTTTCAACTGGCCTACCTGGTTAAATAAAGGTGTTCTCAACTGGCCTACCTGGTTAAATAAAGGTGTTCTCAACTGGCCTACCTGGTTAAATAAAGGTGTTCTCAACTGGCCTACCTGGTTAAATAAAGGTGTTCTCAACTGGCCTACCTGGTTAAATAAAGGTTTTCAACTGGCCTACCTGGTTAAATAAAGGTGAAATAAATGAAATAAAATCAAAATAATGATTTATTATTTGACTGTCTTTTTTGCCATT
>NW_026284516.1:0-2424 GCF_023373465.1 Oncorhynchus keta
TATTTTTAATATTCTGCAAAAACAGCTAGTTGATGAGAGGCTGAAAGAGAATTGCAACTCCCCTCCAAGTCTCCGACCACTACCTTGTATTCTTTTCCCTCTCGCTCTCATCCAACACTTCCCACACTGCCCCTACTCGGATGGTATCGCGCCGTCCCAACCTTCGCTCTCTCTCCCCCGCTACTCTCTCCTCTTCCATCCTATCATCTCTTCCCTCTGCTCAAACCTTCTCCAACCTATCTCCTGATTCTGCCTCCTCAACCCTCCTCTCCTCCCTTTCTGCATCCTTTGACTCTCTATGTCCCCTATCCTCCAGGCCGGCTCGGTCCTCCCCTTCCGCTCCGTGGCTCGACGACTCATTGCGAGCTCACAGAACAGGGACTCCGGGCAGCCGAGCGGAAATGGAGGAAAACTCCGCCTCCCTGCGGACCTGGCATCCTTTCACTCCCTCCTCTCTACATTTTCCTCCTCTGTCTCTGCTGCTAAAGCCACTTTCTACCACTCTAAATTCCAAGCATCTGCCTCTAACCCTAGGAAGCTCTTTGCCACCTTCTCCTCCCTCCTGAATCCTCCTCAACCCCCCCCTCCTCCCTCTCTGCAGATGACTTCGTCAACCATTTTGAAAAGAAGGTCGACGACATCCGATCCTCGTTTGCTAAGTCAAATGACACCGCTGGTTCTGCTCACACTGCCCTACCCTGTGCTCTGACCTCTTTCTCCTCTCCTCTCCAGATGAAATCTCGCGTCTTGTGACGGCCGGCCGCCCAACAACCTGCCCGCTTGACCCTATCCCCTCCTCTCTCTCTCCAGACCATTTCCGGAGACCTTCTCCCTTACCTCACCTCGCTCATCAACTCATCCCTGACCGCTGGCTACGTCCCTTCCGTCTTCAAGAGAGCGAGAGTTGCACCCCTTCTGAAAAAACCTACACTCGATCCCTCCGATGTCAACAACTACAGACCAGTATCCCTTCTCTCTTCTCTCCAAAACTCTTGAGCGTGCCGTCCTTGGCCAGCTCTACCGCTATCTCTCAGAATGACCTTCTTGATCCAAATCAGTCAGGTTTCAAGACTAGTCATTCAACTGAGACTGCTCTTCTCTGCATCACGGAGGCGCTCCGCACTGCTAAAGCTAACTCTCTCTCCTCTGCTCTCATCCTTCTAGACCTATCGGCTGCCTTCGATACTGTGAACCATCAGATCCTCCTCTCCACCCTCTCCGAGTTGGGCATCTCCCGGCGCGGCCCACGCTTGGATTGCGTCCTACCTGACAGGTCGCTCCTACCAGGTGGCGTGGCGAGAATCTGTCTCCTCACCACGCGCTCTCACCACTGGTGTCCCCCAGGGCTCTGTTCTAGGCCCTCTCCTATTCTCGCTATACACCAAGTCACTTGGCTCTGTCATAACCTCACATGGTCTCTCCTATCATTGCTATGCAGACGACACACAATTAATCTTCTCCTTTCCCCCTTCTGATGACCAGGTGGCGAATCGCATCTCTGCATGTCTGGCAGACATATCAGTGTGGATGACGGATCACCACCTCAAGCTGAACCTCGGCAAGACGGGCTCCTCTTCCTCCCGGGAAGGACTGCCCGTTCCATGATCTCGCCATCACGGTTGACAACTCCATTGTGTCCTCCTCCCAGAGCGCTAAGAACCTTGGCGTGATCCTGGACAACACCCTGTCGTTCTCAACTTCTAACATCAAGGCGGTGGCCCGTTCCTGTAGGTTCATGCTCTACAACATCCCAGAGTATGAACCTGCCTCACACAGGAAGCGGCGCAGGTCCTAATCCAGGCACTTGTCATCTCCCATCTGGATTACTGCAACTCGCTGTTGGCTGGGCTCCTGCCTGTGCCATTAAACCCCTACAACTCATCCAGAACGCTGCAGCCCGTCTGGTGTTCAACCTTCCCAAGTTCTCTCCACGTCACCCGCTCCCCGCTCTCTCCACTGGCTTCCAGTTGAAGCTCGCATCCGCTACAAGACCATGGTGCTTGCCTGCGGAGCTGTGAGGGAACGGCACCTCAGTACCTCCAGGCTCTGATCAGGCCCTACACCCAAACAAGGGGCACTTTGCGTTCATCCACCTGGCCTGGCCTCCCTACCACTGAGGAAGTACAGTTCCCGATCAGCCCAGTCAAAACTGTTCGCTGCTCTGGCCCCCAATGGTGGAACAAACTCCTCACGACGCCAGGACAGCGGAGTCAATCACCACCTTCCGGAGACACCTGAAACCCCACCTCTTCAAGGAATACCTAGGATAGGGTAAGTAATCCTTCTCACCCCCCTAAAAAGATTTAGATGCACTATTGTAAAGTGGCTGTTCCATTGGATGTCATATATGCAATTGGTTCTTGTAAGTCGTCGGGGATAAGAGCGCCTACAAATGACTTAAATGTAAATGTAAATGTAAATGTA
>NW_026284517.1:0-78811 GCF_023373465.1 Oncorhynchus keta
CCAGTTTATAATGCCGCTACCCAGTTTATAATGTTGGTAACCAGTTTATAATGTTGGTAACCAGTTTATAATATAATGACTTGTTTACTGTTCTAATAATGTTGGTAACCAGTTTATAATATAATGACTTGTTTACTGTTCTAATAATGTTGGGAACCAGTTTATAATGTTGGTAACCAGTTTATAATGTTGGGAACCAGTTTATAATATAATGACTTGTTTACTGTTCTAATAATGTTGGTAGCCAGTTTATAATGTTGGGAACCAGTTTATAATATAATTACTTGTTTACTGTTCTAATAATGTTGGTAACCAGTTTATAATGTTGGGAACCAGTTTATAATATAATGACTTGTTTACTGTTCTAATAATGTTGGTAACCAGTTTATAATGTTGGTAACCCGTTTATAATATAATGACTTGTTTACTGTTCTAATAATGTTGATAACAAGTTTATAATGTTGGTAACCAGTTTATAATGTTGGTAACCAGTTCATAATATAATGACTTGTTTACTGTTCTAATAATGTTTGTAACCAGTTTATAATATAATGACTTGTTTACTGTTCTAATAATTTTGGGAACCAGTTTATAATGTTGGGAACCAGTTTTTAATGTTGGTAATCGGTTTATAATGTTGGGAACCAGTTTATAATATAATGACTTGTTTACTATTCAAATAATGTTGGGAACCAGTTTATAATGTTGGTAACCAGTTTATAATATAATAACTTGTTTACTATTCAAATAATGTTGGTAACCAGTTTATAATGTTGGTAACCAGTTTATAATATAATGACTTGTTTACTGTTCTAATAATGTTGGTAACCAGTTTATAATGTTGGTAACCAGTTTATAATATAATGACTTGTTTATTGTTCTAATAATGTTGGTAACCAGTTTATAATGTTGGGAACCAGTTTATAATATAATGACTTGTTTACTGTTCTAATAATGTTGGTAACCAGTTTATAATGTTGGTAACCAGTTTATAATGCCGGTACCCAGTTTATAATATAATGACTTGTTTACTGTTCTAATAATGTTGGTAACCAGTTTATAATGTTGGGAACCAGTTTATAATGTTGGGAACCAGTTTATAATATAATGACTTGTTTACTGTTCTAATAATTGTGGTACCCAGTTTATAATGTTGGTAACCAGTCTATAATATAATGACTTGTTTACTGTTCTAATAATGTTGATAACAAGTTTATAATGTTGGTAACCAGTTTATAATGTTGGTAACCAGTTTATAATGCCGGTACCCAGTTTATAATGTTGGTAACCAGTTTATAATGTTCTTAACCAGTTTATAATATAATGACTTGTTTACTTTTCTAATAATGTTGGTAACCAGTTTATAATATAATGACTTGTTTACTGTTCTAATAATGTTGGTAACCAGTTTATAATGTTGGGAACCAGTTCATAATATAATAACTTGTTTACTATTCAAATAATGTTGGTAACCAGTTTATAATGTTGGTAACCAGTTTATAATATAATGACTTGTTTACTGTTCTAATAATGTTGGTAACCAGTTTATAATGTTGGTAACCAGTTTATAATGTTGGTAACCAGTTTATAATGTTGGTAACCGGTTTATAATGCTGGGAACCAGTTTATAATATAATGACTTGTTTACTGTTCTAATAATGTTGGGAACCAGTTTATAATGTTGGGAACCAGTTTTTAATGTTGGTAACCAGTTTATAATGCTGGGAACCAGTTTATAATATAATGACTTGTTTACTGTTCTAATAATGTTGGGAACCAGTTTATAATGTTGGGAACCAGTTTATAATATAATGACTTGTTTACTGTTCTAATAATGTTGGTAACCAGTTTATAATGTTGGTAACCAGTTTATGATATAATGACTTGTTTACTGTTCTAATAATGTTGGTAACCAGTTCATGATATAATGACTTGTTTACTGTTCTAGTAATGTTGGGAACCAGTTTATAATGTTGGTAACCAGTTTGTAATATTGGTAACCAGTTTATAATATAATGACTTGTTTACTGTTCTAGTAATGTTGGGAACCAGTTTATAATGTTGGGAACCAGTTTATAATATAATGACTTGTTTACTGTTCTAATAATGTTGGTAACCAGTTTATAATGTTGGTTACCAGTTTATAATGTTGGTAACCAGTTTATAATATAATGACTTGTTTACTGTTCTAATAATGTTGGTAACCAGTTTATAATGTTGGGAACCAGTTTATAATGTTGGTAACCAGTTTATAATATAATGACTTGTTTACTGTTCTAATAATGTTGGTAACCAGTTTATAATGTTGGGAACCAGTCTATAATATAGTGACTTGTTTACTGTTCTAATAATGTTGGTAACCAGTTTATAATATAATGAATTGTTTACTGTTCTAATAATGTTGGTAACCAGTTTATAATGTTGGGAACCTGTTTATAATATAATGACTTGTTTACTGTTCTAATAATGTTGGTAACCAGTTTATAATGTTGGGAACCAGTCTATAATATAATGACGTGTTTACTGTTCTAATAATGTTGATAACAAGTGTATAATGTTGGCAACCAGTTTATAATGTTGGTAACCAGTTTATAATATAATGACTTGTTTACTGTTCTAATAATGTTGGTAACCAGTTTATAATATAATGACTTGTTTACTGTTCTAATAATGTTGGTAACCAGTTTATAATGTTGGGAACCAGTTCATAATATAATAACTTGTTTACTATTCTAATAATGTTGGTAACCAGTTTATAATGTTGGTAACCAGTTTGTGATATTGGTAACCAGTTTATAATATAATGACTTGTTTACTGTTCTAATAATGTTGGTAACCAGTTTATAATGTTGGTAACCAGTTTATAATGTTGGTAACCAGTTTATAATATAATGACTTGTTTACTGTTCTAATAATGTTGGTAACCAGTTTATAATATAATGACTTGTTTACTGTTCTAATAATGTTGGTAACCAGTTTATAATGTTGGGAACCAGTTTATAATATAATGACTTGTTTACTGTTCTAATAATGTTGGTAACCAGTTTATAATGTTGGTAACCAGTTTATAATATAATGACTTGTTTACTGTTCTAATAATGTTGGTAACCAGTTTATAATGTTGGTAACCAATTTATAATGTTGGTAACCAGTTTATGATATAATGACTTGTTTACTGTTCTAATAATGTTGGTAACCAGTTTATAATGTTGGGAACCAGTTTATAATATAATGACTTGTTTACTGTTCTAATAATGTTGGGAACCAGTTAATAATGTTGGGAACAAGTTTATAATATAATGACTTGTTTACTGTTCTAATAATTGTGGTACCCAGTTTATAATGTTGGTAACCAGTCTATAAAATAATGACTTGTTTACTGTTCTAATAATGTTGATAACAAGTTTATAATGTTGGTAACCAGTTTATAATGTTGGTAACCAGTTTATAATATAATGACTTGTTTACTGTTCTAATAATGTTGGCAACCAGTTTATAATGTTGGTAACCAGTTTATAATAGAATGACTTGTTTACTGTTCTAATAATGTTGGTAACCAGTTTATAATGTTGGTAACCAGTTTATATTATGATATAATAACTTGTTTACTATTCTAATAATGTTGGTAACCAGTTTATAATGTTGGTAACCAGTTTGTGATATTGGTAACCAGTTTATAATATAATGACTTGTTTACTGTTCTAATAATGTTGGTAACCAGTTTATAATGTTGGTAACCAGTTTATAATGTTGGTAACCAGTTTATAATATAATGACTTGTTTACTGTTCTAATAATGTTGGTAACCAGTTTATAATGTTGGTAACCAGTTTATAATATAATGACTTGTTTACTGTTCTAATAATGTTGGTAACCAGTTTATAATGTTGGGAACCAGTTTATAATATAATGACTTGTTTACTGTTCTAATAATGTTGGTAACCAGTTTATAATGTTGGTAACCAATTTATAATGTTGGTAACCAGTTTATGATATAATGACTTGTTTACTGTTCTAATAATGTTGGTAACCAGTTTATAATGTTGGGAACCAGTTTATAATATAATGACTTGTTTACTGTTCTAATAATGTTGGGAACCAGTTAATAATGTTGGGAACAAGTTTATAATATAATGACTTGTTTACTGTTCTAATAATTGTGGTAACCAGTTTATAATGTTGGTAACCAGTCTATAAAATAATGACTTGTTTACTGTTCTAATAATGTTGGTAACCAGTTTATAATGTTGGTAACCAGTTTATAATGTTGGTAACCAGTTTATAATGTTGGTAACCAGTTTATAATGCCGGTACCCAGTTTATAATGTTGGTAACCAGTTTATAATGTTCTTAACCAGTTTATAATATAATGACTTGTTTACTGTTCTAATAATGTTGGTAACCAGTTTATAATATAATGACTTGTTTACTGTTCTAATAATGTTGGTAACCAGTTTATAATGTTGGGAACCAGTTCATAATATAATAACTTGTTTACTATTCAAATAATGTTGGTAACCAGTTTATAATGTTGGTAACCAGTTTATAATATAATGACTTGTTTACTGTTCTAATAATGTTGGTAACCAGTTTATAATGTTGGTAACCAGTTTATAATGTTGGGAACCAGTTTATAATGTTGGTAACCAGTTTATAATGTTGGTAACCGGTTTATAATGCTGGGAACCAGTTTATAATATAATGACTTGTTTACTGTTCTAATAATGTTGGGAACCAGTTTATAATGTTGGGAACCAGTTTTTAATGTTGGTAACCGGTTTATAATGCTGGGAACCAGTTTATAATATAATGACTTGTTTACTGTTCTAATAATGTTGGGAACCAGTTTATAATGTTGGGAACCAGTTTATAATATAATGACTTGTTTACTGTTCTAATAATGTTGGTAACCAGTTTATAATGTTGGTAACCAGTTTATGATATAATGACTTGTTTACTGTTCTAATAATGTTGGTAACCAGTTCATGATATAATGACTTGTTTACTGTTCTAGTAATGTTGGGAACCAGTTTATAATGTTGGTAACCAGTTTGTAATATTGGTAACCAGTTTATAATATAATGACTTGTTTACTGTTCTAATAATGTTGGTAACCAGTTTATAATGTTGGGAACCAGTTTATAATGTTGGTAACCAGTTTATAATATAATGACTTGTTTACTGTTCTAATAATGTTGGTAAACAGTTTATAATATAATGAATTGTTTACTGTTCTAATAATGTTGGTAACCAGTTTATAATGTTGGGAACCAGTTTATAATATAATGACTTGTTTACTGTTCTAATAATGTTGGTAACCAGTTTATAATGTTGGGAACCAGTCTATAATATAATGACTTGTTTACTGTTCTAATAATGTTGATAACAAGTGTATAATGTTGGCAACCAGTTTATAATGTTGGTAACCAGTTTATAATATAATGACTTGTTTACTGTTCTAATAATGTTGGTAACCAGTTTATAATGTTGGGAACCAGTTTATAATATAATGACTTGTTTACTGTTCTAATAATGTTGGTAACCAGTTTATAATGTTGGAAACCAGTTTATAATGTTGGGAACCAGTTTATAATATAATGACTTGTTTACTGTTCTAACAATGTTGGTAACCAGTTTATAATGTTGGGAACCAGTTTATAATGTTGGTAACCAGTTTATACTATAATGACTTGTTTACTGTTCTAATAATGTTGGTAACCAGTTTATAATGTTGGTAACCAGTTTATAATATAATGACTTGTTTACTGTTCTAATAATGTTGGTAACCAGTTTATAATGTTGGTAACCAGTTTATGATATAATGACTTGTTTACTGTTCTAATAATGTTGGTAACCAGTTCATGATATAATGACTTGTTTACTGTTCTAGTAATGTTGGGAACCAGTTTATAATGTTGGTAACCAGTTTGTAATATTGGTAACCAGTTTATAATATAATGACTTGTTTACTGTTCTAATAATGTTGGTAACCAGTTTATAATGTTGGGAACCAGTTTATAATGTTGCTAACCAGTTTATAATATAATGACTTGTTTACTGTTCTAATAATGTTGGTAACCAGTTTATAATATAATGAATTGTTTACTGTTCTAATAATGTTGGTAACCAGTTTATAATGTTGGTAACCAGTTTATAATATAATGACTTGTTTACTGTTCTAATAATGTTGATAACAAGTTTATAATGTTGGTAACCAGTTTATAATGTTGGTAACCAGTTTATAATATAATGACTTGTTTACTGTTCTAATAATGTTGGTAACCAGTTTATAATGTTGGTAACCAGTTTATAATGTTGGTAACCAGTTTATAATGTTGGTAACCAGTTTATAATGCCGGTACCCAGTTTATAATGTTGGTAACCAGTTTATAATGTTCTTAACCAGTTTATAATATAATGACTTGTTTACTGTTCTAATAATGTTGGTAACCAGTTTATAATATAATGACTTGTTTACTGTTCTAATAATGTTGGTAACCAGTTTATAATGTTGGGAACCAGTTCATAATATAATAACTTGTTTACTATTCAAATAATGTTGGTAACCAGTTTATAATGTTGGTAACCAGTTTATAATATAATGACTTGTTTACTGTTCTAATAATGTTGGTAACCAGTTTATAATGTTGGTAACCAGTTTATAATGTTGGGAACCAGTTTATAATGTTGGTAACCAGTTTATAATGTTGGTAACCGGTTTATAATGCTGGGAACCAGTTTATAATATAATGACTTGTTTACTGTTCTAATAATGTTGGGAACCAGTTTATAATGTTGGTAACCAGTTTATAATATAATGACTTGTTTACTGTTCTAATAATGTTGGTAACCAGTTTATAATGTTGGTAACCAGTTTATAATATAATGACTTGTTTACTGTTCTAATAATGTTGGTAACCAGTTTATGATATAATGACTTGTTTACTGTTCTAACAATGTTGGTAACCAGTTTATAATGTTGGTAACCAGTTTATAATGTTCTTAACCAGTTTATAATATAATGACTTGTTTACTGTTCTAATAATGTTGGTAACCAGTTTATAATGTTGGGAACCAGTTCATAATATAATAACTTGTTTACTATTCAAATAATGTTGGTAACCAGTTTATAATGTTGGTAACCAGTTTATAATAAAATGACTTGTTTACTGTTCTAATAATGTTGGTAACCAGTTTATAATGTTGGTAACCAGTTTATAATGTTGGGAACCAGTTTATAATGTTGGGAACCAGTTTTTAATGTTGGTAACCGGTTTATAATGCTGGGAACCAGTTTATAATATAATGACTTGTTTACTGTTCTAATAATGTTGGGAACCAGTTTATAATGTTGGGAACCAGTTTTTAATGTTGGTAACCGGTTTATAATGCTGGGAACCAGTTTATAATATAATGACTTGTTTACTGTTCTAATAATGTTGGGAACCAGTTTATAATGTTGGGAACCAGTTTATAATATAATGACTTGTTTACTGTTCTAATAATGTTGGTAACCAGTTTATAATGTTGGTAACCAGTTTATGATATAATGACTTGTTTACTGTTCTAATAATGTTGGTAACCAGTTCATGATATAATGACTTGTTTACTGTTCTAGTAATGTTGGGAACCAGTTTATAATGTTGGTAACCAGTTTGTAATATTGGTAACCAGTTTATAATATAATGACTTGTTTACTGTTCTAATAATGTTGGTAACCAGTTTATAATGTTGGGAACCAGTTTATAATGTTGGTAACCAGTTTATAATATAATGACTTGTTTACTGTTCTAATAATGTTGGTAAACAGTTTATAATATAATGAATTGTTTACTGTTCTAATAATGTTGGTAACCAGTTTATAATGTTGGGAACCAGTTTATAATATAATGACTTGTTTACTGTTCTAATAATGTTGGTAACCAGTTTATAATGTTGGGAACCAGTCTATAATATAATGACTTGTTTACTGTTCTAATAATGTTGATAACAAGTGTATAATGTTGGCAACCAGTTTATAATGTTGGTAACCAGTTTATAATATAATGACTTGTTTACTGTTCTAATAATGTTGGTAACCAGTTTATAATGTTGGGAACCAGTTTATAATATAATGACTTGTTTACTGTTCTAATAATGTTGGTAACCAGTTTATAATGTTGGAAACCAGTTTATAATGTTGGGAACCAGTTTATAATATAATGACTTGTTTACTGTTCTAACAATGTTGGTAACCAGTTTATAATGTTGGGAACCAGTTTATAATGTTGGTAACCAGTTTATACTATAATGACTTGTTTACTGTTCTAATAATGTTGGTAACCAGTTTATAATGTTGGTAACCAGTTTATAATATAATGACTTGTTTACTGTTCTAATAATGTTGGTAACCAGTTTATAATGTTGGTAACCAGTTTATGATATAATGACTTGTTTACTGTTCTAATAATGTTGGTAACCAGTTCATGATATAATGACTTGTTTACTGTTCTAGTAATGTTGGGAACCCGTTTATAATGTTGGTAACCAGTTTGTAATGCTGGGAACCAGTTTATAATATAATGACTTGTTTACTGTTCTAATAATGTTGGGAACCAGTTTATAATGTTGGGAACCAGTTTTTAATGTTGGTAACCGGTTTATAATGCTGGGAACCAGTTTATAATATAATGACTTGTTTACATTTTACATTTACATTTACATTTAAGTCATTTAGCAGACGCTCTTATCCAGAGCGACTTACAAATTGGTGCATACACCTTATGACAACCAGTGGAACAGCCACTTGCATCTAAATCTTGTTGGGGGGGGAGAAGGATTACCTACCCTTACTTACCCTATCCTAGGTATTCCTTGAAGAGGTGGGGTTTCAGGTGTCTCCGGAAGGTGGTGATTGACTCCGCTGTCCTGGCGTCGTGAGGGAGTTTGTTCCACCATTGGTTTACTGTTCTAATAATGTTGGGAACCAGTTTATAATGTTGGGAACCAGTTTATAATATAATGACTTGTTTACTGTTCTAATAATGTTGGTAACCAGTTTATAATGTTGGTAACCAGTTTATGATATAATGACTTGTTTACTGTTCTAATAATGTTGGTAACCAGTTCATGATATAATGACTTGTTTACTGTTCTAGTAATGTTGGGAACCAGTTTATAATGTTGGTAACCAGTTTGTAATATTGGTAACCAGTTTATAATATAATGACTTGTTTACTGTTCTAATAATGTTGGTAACCAGTTTATAATGTTGGGAACCAGTTTATAATGTTGGTAACCAGTTTATAATATAATGACTTGTTTACTGTTCTAATAATGTTGGTAAACAGTTTATAATATAATGAATTGTTTACTGTTCTAATAATGTTGGTAACCAGTTTATAATGTTGGGAACCAGTTTATAATATAATGACTTGTTTACTGTTCTAATAATGTTGGTAACCAGTTTATAATGTTGGGAACCAGTCTATAATATAATGACTTGTTTACTGTTCTAATAATGTTGATAACAAGTGTATAATGTTGGCAACCAGTTTATAATGTTGGTAACCAGTTTATAATATAATGACTTGTTTACTGTTCTAATAATGTTGGTAACCAGTTTATAATGTTGGGAACCAGTTTATAATATAATGACTTGTTTACTGTTCTAATAATGTTGGTAACCAGTTTATAATGTTGGAAACCAGTTTATAATGTTGGGAACCAGTTTATAATATAATGACTTGTTTACTGTTCTAACAATGTTGGTAACCAGTTTATAATGTTGGGAACCAGTTTATAATGTTGGTAACCAGTTTATACTATAATGACTTGTTTACTGTTCTAATAATGTTGGTAACCAGTTTATAATGTTGGTAACCAGTTTATAATATAATGACTTGTTTACTGTTCTAATAATGTTGGTAACCAGTTTATAATGTTGGTAACCAGTTTATGATATAATGACTTGTTTACTGTTCTAATAATGTTGGTAACCAGTTTATAATATAATGACTTGTTTACTGTTCTAGTAATGTTGGGAACCCGTTTATAATGTTGGTAACCAGTTTATAATGTTGGTAACCAGTTCATAATATAATGACTTGTTTACTGTTCTAATAATGTTTGTAACCAGTTTATAATATAATGACTTGTTTACTGTTCTAATAATTTTGGGAACCAGTTTATAATGTTGGGAACCAGTTTTTAATGTTGGTAATCGGTTTATAATGTTGGGAACCAGTTTATAATATAATGACTTGTTTACTATTCAAATAATGTTGGGAACCAGTTTATAATGTTGGTAACCAGTTTATAATATAATAACTTGTTTACTATTCAAATAATGTTGGTAACCAGTTTATAATGTTGGTAACCAGTTTATAATATAATGACTTGTTTACTGTTCTAATAATGTTGGTAACCAGTTTATAATGTTGGTAACCAGTTTATAATATAATGACTTGTTTATTGTTCTAATAATGTTGGTAACCAGTTTATAATGTTGGGAACCAGTTTATAATATAATGACTTGTTTACTGTTCTAATAATGTTGGTAACCAGTTTATAATGTTGGTAACCAGTTTATAATGCCGGTACCCAGTTTATAATATAATGACTTGTTTACTGTTCTAATAATGTTGGTAACCAGTTTATAATGTTGGGAACCAGTTTATAATGTTGGGAACCAGTTTATAATATAATGACTTGTTTACTGTTCTAATAATTGTGGTACCCAGTTTATAATGTTGGTAACCAGTCTATAATATAATGACTTGTTTACTGTTCTAATAATGTTGATAACAAGTTTATAATGTTGGTAACCAGTTTATAATGTTGGTAACCAGTTTATAATGCCGGTACCCAGTTTATAATGTTGGTAACCAGTTTATAATGTTCTTAACCAGTTTATAATATAATGACTTGTTTACTTTTCTAATAATGTTGGTAACCAGTTTATAATATAATGACTTGTTTACTGTTCTAATAATGTTGGTAACCAGTTTATAATGTTGGGAACCAGTTCATAATATAATAACTTGTTTACTATTCAAATAATGTTGGTAACCAGTTTATAATGTTGGTAACCAGTTTATAATATAATGACTTGTTTACTGTTCTAATAATGTTGGTAACCAGTTTATAATGTTGGTAACCAGTTTATAATGTTGGTAACCAGTTTATAATGTTGGTAACCGGTTTATAATGCTGGGAACCAGTTTATAATATAATGACTTGTTTACTGTTCTAATAATGTTGGGAACCAGTTTATAATGTTGGGAACCAGTTTTTAATGTTGGTAACCAGTTTATAATGCTGGGAACCAGTTTATAATATAATGACTTGTTTACTGTTCTAATAATGTTGGGAACCAGTTTATAATGTTGGGAACCAGTTTATAATATAATGACTTGTTTACTGTTCTAATAATGTTGGTAACCAGTTTATAATGTTGGTAACCAGTTTATGATATAATGACTTGTTTACTGTTCTAATAATGTTGGTAACCAGTTCATGATATAATGACTTGTTTACTGTTCTAGTAATGTTGGGAACCAGTTTATAATGTTGGTAACCAGTTTGTAATATTGGTAACCAGTTTATAATATAATGACTTGTTTACTGTTCTAGTAATGTTGGGAACCAGTTTATAATGTTGGGAACCAGTTTATAATATAATGACTTGTTTACTGTTCTAATAATGTTGGTAACCAGTTTATAATGTTGGTTACCAGTTTATAATGTTGGTAACCAGTTTATAATATAATGACTTGTTTACTGTTCTAATAATGTTGGTAACCAGTTTATAATGTTGGGAACCAGTTTATAATGTTGGTAACCAGTTTATAATATAATGACTTGTTTACTGTTCTAATAATGTTGGTAACCAGTTTATAATGTTGGGAACCAGTCTATAATATAGTGACTTGTTTACTGTTCTAATAATGTTGGTAACCAGTTTATAATATAATGAATTGTTTACTGTTCTAATAATGTTGGTAACCAGTTTATAATGTTGGGAACCTGTTTATAATATAATGACTTGTTTACTGTTCTAATAATGTTGGTAACCAGTTTATAATGTTGGGAACCAGTCTATAATATAATGACGTGTTTACTGTTCTAATAATGTTGATAACAAGTGTATAATGTTGGCAACCAGTTTATAATGTTGGTAACCAGTTTATAATATAATGACTTGTTTACTGTTCTAATAATGTTGGTAACCAGTTTATAATATAATGACTTGTTTACTGTTCTAATAATGTTGGTAACCAGTTTATAATGTTGGGAACCAGTTCATAATATAATAACTTGTTTACTATTCTAATAATGTTGGTAACCAGTTTATAATGTTGGTAACCAGTTTGTGATATTGGTAACCAGTTTATAATATAATGACTTGTTTACTGTTCTAATAATGTTGGTAACCAGTTTATAATGTTGGTAACCAGTTTATAATGTTGGTAACCAGTTTATAATATAATGACTTGTTTACTGTTCTAATAATGTTGGTAACCAGTTTATAATATAATGACTTGTTTACTGTTCTAATAATGTTGGTAACCAGTTTATAATGTTGGGAACCAGTTTATAATATAATGACTTGTTTACTGTTCTAATAATGTTGGTAACCAGTTTATAATGTTGGGAACCAGTTTATAATATAATGACTTGTTTACTGTTCTAATAATGTTGGTAACCAGTTTATAATGTTGGTAACCAATTTATAATGTTGGTAACCAGTTTATGATATAATGACTTGTTTACTGTTCTAATAATGTTGGTAACCAGTTTATAATGTTGGGAACCAGTTTATAATATAATGACTTGTTTACTGTTCTAATAATGTTGGGAACCAGTTAATAATGTTGGGAACAAGTTTATAATATAATGACTTGTTTACTGTTCTAATAATTGTGGTACCCAGTTTATAATGTTGGTAACCAGTCTATAAAATAATGACTTGTTTACTGTTCTAATAATGTTGATAACAAGTTTATAATGTTGGTAACCAGTTTATAATGTTGGTAACCAGTTTATAATATAATGACTTGTTTACTGTTCTAATAATGTTGGCAACCAGTTTATAATGTTGGTAACCAGTTTATAATAGAATGACTTGTTTACTGTTCTAATAATGTTGGTAACCAGTTTATAATGTTGGTAACCAGTTTATATTATGATATAATGACTTGTTTACTGTTCTAATAATGTTGGTAACCAGTTTATAATGTTGGTAACCAGTTTGTGATATTGGTAACCAGTTTATAATATAATGACTTGTTTACTGTTCTAATAATGTTGGTAACCAGTTTATAATGTTGGTAACCAGTTTATAATGTTGGTAACCAGTTTATAATATAATGACTTGTTTACTGTTCTAATAATGTTGGTAACCAGTTTATAATGTTGGGAACCAGTTTATAATATAATGACTTGTTTACTGTTCTAATAATGTTGGTAACCAGTTTATAATGTTGGGAACCAGTTTATAATATAATGACTTGTTTACTGTTCTAATAATGTTGGTAACCAGTTTATAATGTTGGTAACCAATTTATAATGTTGGTAACCAGTTTATGATATAATGACTTGTTTACTGTTCTAATAATGTTGGTAACCAGTTTATAATGTTGGGAACCAGTTTATAATATAATGACTTGTTTACTGTTCTAATAATGTTGGGAACCAGTTAATAATGTTGGGAACAAGTTTATAATATAATGACTTGTTTACTGTTCTAATAATTGTGGTACCCAGTTTATAATGTTGGTAACCAGTCTATAAAATAATGACTTGTTTACTGTTCTAATAATGTTGGTAACAAGTTTATAATGTTGGTAACCAGTTTATAATGTTGGTAACCAGTTTATAATGTTGGTAACCAGTTTATAATGCCGGTACCCAGTTTATAATGTTGGTAACCAGTTTATAATGTTCTTAACCAGTTTATAATATAATGACTTGTTTACTGTTCTAATAATGTTGGTAACCAGTTTATAATATAATGACTTGTTTACTGTTCTAATAATGTTGGTAACCAGTTTATAATGTTGGGAACCAGTTCATAATATAATAACTTGTTTACTATTCAAATAATGTTGGTAACCAGTTTATAATGTTGGTAACCAGTTTATAATATAATGACTTGTTTACTGTTCTAATAATGTTGGTAACCAGTTTATAATGTTGGTAACCAGTTTATAATGTTGGGAACCAGTTTATAATGTTGGTAACCAGTTTATAATGTTGGTAACCGGTTTATAATGCTGGGAACCAGTTTATAATATAATGACTTGTTTACTGTTCTAATAATGTTGGGAACCAGTTTATAATGTTGGGAACCAGTTTTTAATGTTGGTAACCGGTTTATAATGCTGGGAACCAGTTTATAATATAATGACTTGTTTACTGTTCTAATAATGTTGGGAACCAGTTTATAATGTTGGGAACCAGTTTATAATATAATGACTTGTTTACTGTTCTAATAATGTTGGTAACCAGTTTATAATGTTGGTAACCAGTTTATGATATAATGACTTGTTTACTGTTCTAATAATGTTGGTAACCAGTTCATGATATAATGACTTGTTTACTGTTCTAGTAATGTTGGGAACCAGTTTATAATGTTGGTAACCAGTTTGTAATATTGGTAACCAGTTTATAATATAATGACTTGTTTACTGTTCTAATAATGTTGGTAACCAGTTTATAATGTTGGGAACCAGTTTATAATGTTGGTAACCAGTTTATAATATAATGACTTGTTTACTGTTCTAATAATGTTGGTAAACAGTTTATAATATAATGAATTGTTTACTGTTCTAATAATGTTGGTAACCAGTTTATAATGTTGGGAACCAGTTTATAATATAATGACTTGTTTACTGTTCTAATAATGTTGGTAACCAGTTTATAATGTTGGGAACCAGTCTATAATATAATGACTTGTTTACTGTTCTAATAATGTTGATAACAAGTGTATAATGTTGGCAACCAGTTTATAATGTTGGTAACCAGTTTATAATATAATGACTTGTTTACTGTTCTAATAATGTTGGTAACCAGTTTATAATGTTGGGAACCAGTTTATAATATAATGACTTGTTTACTGTTCTAATAATGTTGGTAACCAGTTTATAATGTTGGAAACCAGTTTATAATGTTGGGAACCAGTTTATAATATAATGACTTGTTTACTGTTCTAACAATGTTGGTAACCAGTTTATAATGTTGGGAACCAGTTTATAATGTTGGTAACCAGTTTATACTATAATGACTTGTTTACTGTTCTAATAATGTTGGTAACCAGTTTATAATGTTGGTAACCAGTTTATAATATAATGACTTGTTTACTGTTCTAATAATGTTGGTAACCAGTTTATAATGTTGGTAACCAGTTTATGATATAATGACTTGTTTACTGTTCTAATAATGTTGGTAACCAGTTCATGATATAATGACTTGTTTACTGTTCTAGTAATGTTGGGAACCAGTTTATAATGTTGGTAACCAGTTTGTAATATTGGTAACCAGTTTATAATATAATGACTTGTTTACTGTTCTAATAATGTTGGTAACCAGTTTATAATGTTGGGAACCAGTTTATAATGTTGCTAACCAGTTTATAATATAATGACTTGTTTACTGTTCTAATAATGTTGGTAACCAGTTTATAATATAATGAATTGTTTACTGTTCTAATAATGTTGGTAACCAGTTTATAATGTTGGTAACCAGTTTATAATATAATGACTTGTTTACTGTTCTAATAATGTTGATAACAAGTTTATAATGTTGGTAACCAGTTTATAATGTTGGTAACCAGTTTATAATATAATGACTTGTTTACTGTTCTAATAATGTTGGTAACCAGTTTATAATGTTGGTAACCAGTTTATAATGTTGGTAACCAGTTTATAATGTTGGTAACCAGTTTATAATGCCGGTACCCAGTTTATAATGTTGGTAACCAGTTTATAATGTTCTTAACCAGTTTATAATATAATGACTTGTTTACTGTTCTAATAATGTTGGTAACCAGTTTATAATATAATGACTTGTTTACTGTTCTAATAATGTTGGTAACCAGTTTATAATGTTGGGAACCAGTTCATAATATAATAACTTGTTTACTATTCAAATAATGTTGGTAACCAGTTTATAATGTTGGTAACCAGTTTATAATATAATGACTTGTTTACTGTTCTAATAATGTTGGTAACCAGTTTATAATGTTGGTAACCAGTTTATAATGTTGGGAACCAGTTTATAATGTTGGTAACCAGTTTATAATGTTGGTAACCGGTTTATAATGCTGGGAACCAGTTTATAATATAATGACTTGTTTACTGTTCTAATAATGTTGGGAACCAGTTTATAATGTTGGTAACCAGTTTATAATATAATGACTTGTTTACTGTTCTAATAATGTTGGGAACCAGTTTATAATGTTGGTAACCAGTTTATAATATAATGACTTGTTTACTGTTCTAATAATGTTGGTAACCAGTTTATGATATAATGACTTGTTTACTGTTCTAACAATGTTGGTAACCAGTTTATAATGTTGGTAACCAGTTTATAATGTTCTTAACCAGTTTATAATATAATGACTTGTTTACTGTTCTAATAATGTTGGTAACCAGTTTATAATGTTGGGAACCAGTTCATAATATAATAACTTGTTTACTATTCAAATAATGTTGGTAACCAGTTTATAATGTTGGTAACCAGTTTATAATAAAATGACTTGTTTACTGTTCTAATAATGTTGGTAACCAGTTTATAATGTTGGTAACCAGTTTATAATGTTGGGAACCAGTTTATAATGTTGGGAACCAGTTTTTAATGTTGGTAACCGGTTTATAATGCTGGGAACCAGTTTATAATATAATGACTTGTTTACTGTTCTAATAATGTTGGGAACCAGTTTATAATGTTGGGAACCAGTTTTTAATGTTGGTAACCGGTTTATAATGCTGGGAACCAGTTTATAATATAATGACTTGTTTACTGTTCTAATAATGTTGGGAACCAGTTTATAATGTTGGGAACCAGTTTATAATATAATGACTTGTTTACTGTTCTAATAATGTTGGTAACCAGTTTATAATGTTGGTAACCAGTTTATGATATAATGACTTGTTTACTGTTCTAATAATGTTGGTAACCAGTTCATGATATAATGACTTGTTTACTGTTCTAGTAATGTTGGGAACCAGTTTATAATGTTGGTAACCAGTTTGTAATATTGGTAACCAGTTTATAATATAATGACTTGTTTACTGTTCTAATAATGTTGGTAACCAGTTTATAATGTTGGGAACCAGTTTATAATGTTGGTAACCAGTTTATAATATAATGACTTGTTTACTGTTCTAATAATGTTGGTAAACAGTTTATAATATAATGAATTGTTTACTGTTCTAATAATGTTGGTAACCAGTTTATAATGTTGGGAACCAGTTTATAATATAATGACTTGTTTACTGTTCTAATAATGTTGGTAACCAGTTTATAATGTTGGGAACCAGTCTATAATATAATGACTTGTTTACTGTTCTAATAATGTTGATAACAAGTGTATAATGTTGGCAACCAGTTTATAATGTTGGTAACCAGTTTATAATATAATGACTTGTTTACTGTTCTAATAATGTTGGTAACCAGTTTATAATGTTGGGAACCAGTTTATAATATAATGACTTGTTTACTGTTCTAATAATGTTGGTAACCAGTTTATAATGTTGGAAACCAGTTTATAATGTTGGGAACCAGTTTATAATATAATGACTTGTTTACTGTTCTAACAATGTTGGTAACCAGTTTATAATGTTGGGAACCAGTTTATAATGTTGGTAACCAGTTTATACTATAATGACTTGTTTACTGTTCTAATAATGTTGGTAACCAGTTTATAATGTTGGTAACCAGTTTATAATATAATGACTTGTTTACTGTTCTAATAATGTTGGTAACCAGTTTATAATGTTGGTAACCAGTTTATGATATAATGACTTGTTTACTGTTCTAATAATGTTGGTAACCAGTTCATGATATAATGACTTGTTTACTGTTCTAGTAATGTTGGGAACCCGTTTATAATGTTGGTAACCAGTTTGTAATGCTGGGAACCAGTTTATAATATAATGACTTGTTTACTGTTCTAATAATGTTGGGAACCAGTTTATAATGTTGGGAACCAGTTTTTAATGTTGGTAACCGGTTTATAATGCTGGGAACCAGTTTATAATATAATGACTTGTTTACATTTTACATTTACATTTACATTTAAGTCATTTAGCAGACGCTCTTATCCAGAGCGACTTACAAATTGGTGCATACACCTTATGACAACCAGTGGAACAGCCACTTGCATCTAAATCTTGTTGGGGGGGAGAAGGATTACCTACCCTTACTTACCCTATCCTAGGTATTCCTTGAAGAGGTGGGGTTTCAGGTGTCTCCGGAAGGTGGTGATTGACTCCGCTGTCCTGGCGTCGTGAGGGAGTTTGTTCCACCATTGGTTTACTGTTCTAATAATGTTGGGAACCAGTTTATAATGTTGGGAACCAGTTTATAATATAATGACTTGTTTACTGTTCTAATAATGTTGGTAACCAGTTTATAATGTTGGTAACCAGTTTGATATAATGACTTGTTTACTGTTCTAATAATGTTGGTAACCAGTTCATGATATAATGACTTGTTTACTGTTCTAGTAATGTTGGGAACCAGTTTATAATGTTGGTAACCAGTTTGTAATATTGGTAACCAGTTTATAATATAATGACTTGTTTACTGTTCTAATAATGTTGGTAACCAGTTTATAATGTTGGGAACCAGTTTATAATGTTGGTAACCAGTTTATAATATAATGACTTGTTTACTGTTCTAATAATGTTGGTAACCAGTTTATAATATAATGAATTGTTTACTGTTCTAATAATGTTGGTAACCAGTTTATAATGTTGGGAACCAGTTTATAATATAATGACTTGTTTACTGTTCTAATAATGTTGGTAACCAGTTTATAATGTTGGGAACCAGTCTATAATATAATGACTTGTTTACTGTTCTAATAATGTTGATAACAAGTGTATAATGTTGGCAACCAGTTTATAATGTTGGTAACCAGTTTATAATATAATGACTTGTTTACTGTTCTAATAATGTTGGTAACCAGTTTATAATGTTGGGAACCAGTTTATAATATAATGACTTGTTTACTGTTCTAATAATGTTGGTAACCAGTTTATAATGTTGGAAACCAGTTTATAATGTTGGGAACCAGTTTATAATATAATGACTTGTTTACTGTTCTAACAATGTTGGTAACCAGTTTATAATGTTGGGAACCAGTTTATAATGTTGGTAACCAGTTTATACTATAATGACTTGTTTACTGTTCTAATAATGTTGGTAACCAGTTTATAATGTTGGTAACCAGTTTATAATATAATGACTTGTTTACTGTTCTAATAATGTTGGTAACCAGTTTATAATGTTGGTAACCAGTTTATGATATAATGACTTGTTTACTGTTCTAATAATGTTGGTAACCAGTTCATGATATAATGACTTGTTTACTGTTCTAGTAATGTTGGGAACCAGTTTATAATGTTGGTAACCAGTTTGTAATATTGGTAACCAGTTTATAATATAATGACTTGTTTACTGTTCTAATAATGTTGGTAACCAGTTTATAATGTTGGGAACCAGTTTATAATGTTGCTAACCAGTTTATAATATAATGACTTGTTTACTGTTCTAATAATGTTGGTAACCAGTTTATAATATAATGAATTGTTTACTGTTCTAATAATGTTGGTAACCAGTTTATAATGTTGGTAACCAGTTTATAATATAATGACTTGTTTACTGTTCTAATAATGTTGGTAACCAGTTTATAATATAATGACTTGTTTACTGTTCTAACAATGTTGGTAACCAGTTTATAATGTTGGTAACCAGTTTATAATGTTCTTAACCAGTTTATAATATAATGACTTGTTTACTGTTCTAATAATGTTGGTAACCAGTTTATAATGTTGGGAACCAGTTCATAATATAATAACTTGTTTACTATTCAAATAATGTTGGTAACCAGTTTATAATGTTGGTAACCAGTTTATAATAAAATGACTTGTTTACTGTTCTAATAATGTTGGTAACCAGTTTATAATGTTGGTAACCAGTTTATAATGTTGGGAACCAGTTTATAATGTTGGGAACCAGTTTTTAATGTTGGTAACCGGTTTATAATGCTGGGAACCAGTTTATAATATAATGACTTGTTTACTGTTCTAATAATGTTGGGAACCAGTTTATAATGTTGGGAACCAGTTTTTAATGTTGGTAACCGGTTTATAATGCTGGGAACCAGTTTATAATATAATGACTTGTTTACTGTTCTAATAATGTTGGGAACCAGTTTATAATGTTGGGAACCAGTTTATAATATAATGACTTGTTTACTGTTCTAATAATGTTGGTAACCAGTTTATAATGTTGGTAACCAGTTTATGATATAATGACTTGTTTACTGTTCTAATAATGTTGGTAACCAGTTCATGATATAATGACTTGTTTACTGTTCTAGTAATGTTGGGAACCAGTTTATAATGTTGGTAACCAGTTTGTAATATTGGTAACCAGTTTATAATATAATGACTTGTTTACTGTTCTAATAATGTTGGTAACCAGTTTATAATGTTGGGAACCAGTTTATAATGTTGGTAACCAGTTTATAATATAATGACTTGTTTACTGTTCTAATAATGTTGGTAACCAGTTTATAATATAATGAATTGTTTACTGTTCTAATAATGTTGGTAACCAGTTTATAATGTTGGGAACCAGTTTATAATATAATGACTTGTTTACTGTTCTAATAATGTTGGTAACCAGTTTATAATGTTGGGAACCAGTCTATAATATAATGACTTGTTTACTGTTCTAATAATGTTGATAACAAGTGTATAATGTTGGTAACCAGTTTATAATATAATGACTTGTTTACTGTTCTAATAATGTTGGTAACCAGTTTATAATGTTGGGAACCAGTTTATAATATAATGACTTGTTTACTGTTCTAATAATGTTGGTAACCAGTTTATAATGTTGGAAACCAGTTTATAATGTTGGGAACCAGTTTATAATATAATGACTTGTTTACTGTTCTAACAATGTTGGTAACCAGTTTATAATGTTGGGAACCAGTTTATAATGTTGGTAACCAGTTTATACTATAATGACTTGTTTACTGTTCTAATAATGTTGGTAACCAGTTTATAATGTTGGTAACCAGTTTATAATATAATGACTTGTTTACTGTTCTAATAATGTTGGTAACCAGTTTATAATGTTGGTAACCAGTTTATGATATAATGACTTGTTTACTGTTCTAATAATGTTGGTAACCAGTTCATGATATAATGACTTGTTTACTGTTCTAGTAATGTTGGGAACCAGTTTATAATGTTGGTAACCAGTTTGTAATATTGGTAACCAGTTTATAATATAATGACTTGTTTACTGTTCTAATAATGTTGGTAACCAGTTTATAATGTTGGGAACCAGTTTATAATGTTGCTAACCAGTTTATAATATAATGACTTGTTTACTGTTCTAATAATGTTGGTAACCAGTTTATAATATAATGAATTGTTTACTGTTCTAATAATGTTGGTAACCAGTTTATAATGTTGGGAACCAGTTTATAATATAATGACTTGTTTACTGTTCTAATAATGTTGGTAACCAGTTTATAATGTTGGGAACCAGTCTATAATATAATGACTTGTTTACTGTTCTAATAATGTTGATAACAAGTGTATAATGTTGGCAACCAGTTTATAATGTTGGTAACCAGTTTATAATATAATGACTTGTTTACTGTTCTAATAATGTTGGTAACCAGTTTATAATGTTGGAAACCAGTTTATAATGTTGGGAACCAGTTTATAATATAATGACTTGTTTACTGTTCTAACAATGTTGGTAACCAGTTTATAATGTTGGGAACCAGTTGATAATGTTGGTAACCAGTTTATACTATAATGACTTGTTTACTGTTCTAATAATGTTGGTAACCAGTTTATAATGTTGGTAACCAGTTTATAATATAATGACTTGTTTACTGTTCTAATAATGTTGGTAACCAGTTTATAATGTTGGTAACCAGTTTATGATATAATGACTTGTTTACTGTTCTAATAATGTTGGTAACCAGTTCATGATATAATGACTTGTTTACTGTTCTAGTAATGTTGGGAACCAGTTTGTAATATAATGACTTGTTTACTGTTCTAATAATGTTGGTAACCAGTTTATAATGTTGGGAACCAGTTTATAATGTTGGTAACCAGTTTATAATATAATTAATTGGTTACTGTTCTAATAATGTAGGTAACCAGTTTATAATGTTGGGAACCAGTCTATAATATAATGACTTGTTTACTGTTCTAATAATGTTGATAACAAGTGTATAATGTTGGCAACCAGTTTATAATGTTGGTAACCAGTTTATAATATAATGACTTGTTTACTGTTCTAATAATGTTGGTAACCAGTTTATAATGTTGGGAACCAGTTTATAATATAATGACTTGTTTACTGTTCTAATAATGTTGGTAACCAGTTTATAATGTTGGGAACCAGTTTATAATGTTGGTAACCAGTTTATACTATAATGACTTGTTTACTGTTCTAATAATGTTGGTAACCAGTTTATAATGTTGGTAACCAGTTTATGATATAATGACTTGTTTACTGTTCTAACAATGTTGGTAACCAGTTTATAATGTTGGTAACCAGTTTATAATGTTGGGAACCAGTTTATAATGTTGGTAACCAGTTTATAATGTTGGGAACCGGTTTATAATGCTGGGAACCAGTTTATAATATAATGACTTGTTTACTGTTCTAATAATGTTGGGAACCAGTTTATAATGCCGGTACCCAGTTTATAATGTTGGTAACCAGTTTATAATATAATGACTTGTTTACTGTTCTAATAATGTTGGGAACCAGTTTATATAATGTTGGGAACCAGTTTATAATATAATGACTTGTTTACTGTTCTAATAATGTTGGTAACCAGTTTATAATGTTGGTAACCAGTTTATAATATAATGACTTGTTGACTGTTCTAATAATGTTGGTAACCAGTTTATAATGTTGGTAACCAGTTTATACTATAATGACTTGTTTACTGTTCTAATAATGTTGGTAACCAGTTTATGATATAATGACTTGTTTACTGTTCTAACAATGTTGGTAACCAGTTTATAATGTTGGTAACCAGTTTGTGATATTGGTAACCAGTTTATAATATAATGACTTGTTTACTGTTCTAATAATGTTGGTAACCAGTTTATAATGTTGGTAACCAGTTTATAATGTTGGTAACCAGTTTATAATATAATGACTTGTTTACTGTTCTAATAATGTTGGTAACCAGTTTATAATGTTGGTAACCGGTTTATAATGCTGGGAACCAGTTTATAATATAATGACTTGTTTACTGTTCTAATAATGTTGGTAACCAGTTTATAATGTTGGTAACCAGTTTATACTATAATGACTTGTTTACTGTTCTAATAATGTTGGGAACCAGTTTATAATGTTGGGAACCAGTTTATAATATAATGACTTGTTTACTGTTCTAATAATGTTGGTAACCAGTTTATAATGTTGGGAACCAGTTTATAATGTTGGTAACCAGTTTATAATGTTGGGAACCAGTTTATAATATAATGACTTGTTTACTGTTCTAATAATGTTGGTAACCAGTTTATAATGTTGGGAACCAGTTTATAATGTTGGTAACCAGTTTATAATGTTGGGAACCAGTTTATAATATAACTACTTGTTTACTGTTCTAATAATGTTGGTAACCAGTTTATAATGTTGGGAACCAGTTTATAATATAATGACTTGTTTACTGTTCTAATAATGTTGGTAACCAGTTTATAATGTTGGTAACCAGTTTATGATATAATGACTTGTTTACTGTTCTAATAATGTTGGTAACCAGTTTATAATGTTGGGAACCAGTTCATAATATAATGACTTGTTTACTGTTCTAATAATGTTGGTAACCAGTTTATAATGTTGGTAACCAGTTTATAATGTTGGGAACCAGTTTATAATATAACTACTTGTTTACTGTTCTAATAATGTTGGTAACCAGTTTATAATGTTGGGAACCAGTTTATAATATAACTACTTGTTTACTGTTCTAACAATGTTGGTAACCAGTTTATAATATAACTACTTGTTTACTGTTCTAATAATGTTGGTAACCAGTTTATAATGTTGGCAACCAGTTTATAATATAATAACTTGTTTACTATTCAAATAATGTTGGTAACCAGTTTATAATGTTGGTAACCAGTTTATAATGTTGGTAACCAGTTTATAATGTTGGGAACCAGTTTTTAATGTTGGTAACCGGTTTATAATGCTGGGAACCAGTTTATAATATAATGACTTGTTTACTGTTCTGATAATGTTGGGAACCAGTTTATAATGTTGGTAACCAGTTTATAATATAATGACTTGTTTACTGTTCTAATAATGTTGGTAACCAGTTTATAATATAATGACTTGTTTACTGTTTGTTAGAGGAAATTATAGTTGAAATGATTAATTATGTATACATTATTGATTAGAACCATTTATTCTAATACTATTATGTTATGATATGAAAAGTATGAGTTTTTGGTTAAGCTGTTACTGAAAATGTAAGCAGAACGAATTAATTGTCTGTGCCTCTTGGGGAGTTTAAGGTTTAAGGGGGTGATGCTATTCACCAATTACTTTGCAGACAGAGTTCAGTGTGTCAAATCGGATGGCATGCTGTCCGGTCCTCTGGCAGTCTCTATGGGGGTGCCACAGGGTTCAATTCTCGGGCCGACTCTTTTCTCTGTATATATCAATGATGTTGCTCTTGCTGCGGGCGATTCCCTGATCCACCTCTACGCAGACGACACCATTCTATATACTTTCGGCCCGTCATTGGACACTGTGCTATCAAACCTCAAACGAGCTTCAATGCCATACATACAGCACTCCTTCCGTGGCCTCCAACTGCTCTTAAACGCGAGTAAAACCAAATGCATGCTTTTCAACCGATCGCTGCCTGCTCCCGCATGCCCGACTAGCATCACCACCCTGGATGGTTCCGACCTTGAAAATATGTGGACATCTATAAGTACCTAGGTGTCTGGCTAGACTGCAAACTCTCCTTCCAGACTCACATCAAACATCTCCAATCAAAAATCAAATCAAGAGTCTGCTTTCTATTCCGCAACAAAGCCTCCTTCACTCACGCTGCCAAGCTTACCCTAGTAAAACTGACTATCCTACCGATCCTCGACTTCGGCGATGTCATCTACAAAATTGCTTCCAACACTCTACTCAGCAAACTGGATGCAGTCTATCACAGTGCCATCCGTTTGGTCACTAAAGCACCTTATACCACCCACCACTGCGACTTGTATGCTCTAGTCGGCTGGCCCTCACTACATATCCGTCGCCAGACCCACTGGCTCCAGGTCATCTACAAGTCCATGCTAGGTAAAGCTCCGCCTTATCTCAGTTCACTGGTCACGATGGCAACACCCATCCGTAGCACGCACTCCAGCAGGTGTATCTCACTGATCATCCCTAAAGCCAACACCTCATTTGGCCGCCTTTCGTTCCAGTACTCTGCTGCCTGTGACTGGAACGAATTGCAAAAATCGCTGAAGTTGGAGACTTTTATCTCCCTCACCAACTTCAAACATCAGCTATCCGAGCAGCTAACCGATCGCTGCAGCTGTACATAGTCTATAGGTAAATAGCTCACCCATTTTCACCTACCTCATTCCCATACTGTTTTTATACTGTTTTTATTTATTTACTTTCCTGCTCTTTTGCACACCAATATCTCTACCTGTACATGACCATCTGATCATTTATCACTCCAGTGTTAATCTGCAAAATTGTATTATTCGCCTACCTCCTCATGCCTTTTGCACACATTGTATATAGACTGCCCATTTTTTTCTACTGTGTTATTGACTTGCTAATTGTTTACTCCATGTGTAACTCTGTGTTGTCTGTTCACACTGCTATGCTTTATCTTGGCCAGGTCACAGTTGCAAATGAGAACTTGTTCTCAACTAGCCTACCTGGTTAAATAAAGGTGAAATAAAAAAATTAAAAAAATTGAGAAACTTTTGTTGTTGACCAAATACTTATTTTCCACAATAACTTGAAAATAAATCCATAAAAAATCCTACAATGTGATTTGATTTTTTGTTGTCATTTTGTCTGTCATAGTTGAAGTGTACCTATGATGACAATTACAGGCCTCTCATCTTTTGAAGTGGGAGAACTTGCACAATTGGTGGCCGACCTGATGGTCTGGGGGTAGAAGCTCGTAGTGTCTATTCAGCAACCTGATGGTCTGGGGGTAGAAGCTAGTAGTATATATTCAGCAGCCTGATGGTCTGGGGGTAGAAGCTAGTAGTATATATATTCAGCAACCTGATGGTCTGGGGGTAGAAGCTAGTAGTATCTATTCAGCAACCTGATGGTCTGGGGTAGAAGCTAGTAGTATATATATTCAGCAGCCTGATGGTCTGGGGGTAGAAGCTAGTAGTGTTTATTCAGCAACCTGATGGTCTGGGGTAGAAGCTAGTAGTGTTTATTCAGCAACCTGATGGTCTGGGGTAGAAGCTAGTAGTATATATTCAGCAACCTGGTGGTCTGGGGGTAGAAGCTAGTAGTGTCTATTCAGCAGCCTGGTGGTAGAAGCTAGTAGTGTTTATTCAGCAACCTGGTGGTCTGGGGGTAGAAGCTAGAAGTATCTATTCAGCAACCTGATGGTCTGGGGGTAGAAGCTAGTAGTATCTATTCAGCAACCTGGTGGTCTGGGGGTAGAAGCTAGTAGTATATATATTCAGCAGCCTGATGGTCTGAGGTAGAAGCTAGTAGTGTCTATTCAGCAGCCTGATGGTCTGGGGTAGAAGCTAGTAGTGTCTATTCAGCAGCCTGATGGTCTGGGGGTAGAAGCTAGTAGTATCTATTCAGCAACCTGATGGTCTGGGGGTAGAAGCTAGTAGTATCTATTCAGCAACCTGGTGGTCTGGGGGTAGAAGCTAGTAGTATATATATATTCAGCAGCCTGATGGTCTGAGGTAGAAGCTAGTAGTGTCTATTCAGCAGCCTGATGGTCTGGGGGTAGAAGCTAGTAGTATCTATTCAGCAACCTGGTGGTCTGGGGGTAGAAGCTAGAAGTATCTATTCAGCAACCTGGTGGTCTGGGGGTAGAAGCTAGTAGTATATATATTCAGCAACCTGGTGGTCTGGGGGTAGAAGCTAGTAGTATCTATTCAGCAACCTGATGGTCTGGGTGTAGAAGCTAGTAGTATCTATTCAGCAACGTGATGGTCTGAGGTAGAAGCTAGTAGTATCTATTCAGCAACCTGATGGTCTGGGGGTAGAAGCTAGTAGTATCTATTCAGCAACCTGGTGGTCTGAGGTAGAAGCTAGTAGTGTCTATTCAGCAGCCTGATGGTCTGGGGGTAGAAGCTAGTAGTATCTATTCAGCAACCTGATGGTCTGGGGGTAGAAGCTAGTAGTATCTATTCAGCAACCTGGTGGTCTGGGGGTAGAAGCTAGAAGTATCTATTCAGCAACCTGATGGTCTGGGGGTAGAAGCTAGTAGTATCTATTCAGCAACCTGGTGGTCTGGGGGTAGAAGCTAGAAGTATCTATTCAGCAACCTGATGGTATGGGGGTAGAAGCTAGTAGTATCTATTCAGCAGCCTGGTGGTCTGGGGGTAGAAGCTAGTAGTATATATATTCAGCAGCCTGATGGTCTGAGGTAGAAGCTAGTAGTGTCTATTCAGCAGCCTGATGGTCTGGGGGTAGAAGCTAGTAGTATCTATTCAGCAACCTGATGGTCTGGAGGTAGAAGCTAGTAGTGTCTATTCAGCAACCTGATGGTCTGGGGGTAGAAGCTAGTAGTGTCTATTCAGCAACCTGGTGGTCTGGACGTAGAAGCTAGTAGTGTTTATTCAGCAACCTGGTGGTCTGGGGGTAGAAGCTAGTAGTGTCTATTCAGCAACCTGATGGTCTGGAGGTAGAAGCTAGAAGTATCTATTCAGCAACCTGATGCTCCAGGTCATCTACAAGTCCATGCTAGGTAAAGCTCCGCCTTATCTCAGTTCACTGGTCACGATGGCAACACCCATCCGTAGCACGCGCTCCAGCAGGTGTATCTCACTGATCATCCCTAAAGCCAACACCTCATTTGGCCGCCTTTCGTTCCAGTACTCTGCTGCCTGTGACTGGAACGAATTGCAAAAATCGCTGAAGTTGGAGACTTTTATCTCCCTCACCAACTTCAAACATCAGCTATCCGAGCAGCTAACCGATCGCTGCAGCTGTACATAGTCTATTGGTAAATAGCTCACCCTTTTTCACCTACCTCATTCCCATACTGTTTTTATACTGTTTTTATTTATTTACTTTTCTGCTCTTTGCACACCAATATCTCTACCTGTACATGCCCATCTGATCATTTATCACTCCAGTGTTAATCTGCAAAATTGTATTATTCGCCTACCTCCTCATGCCTTTTGCACACATTGTATATAGACTGCCCATTTTTTTTTTCTACTGTGTTATTGACTTGCTAATTGTTTACTCCATGTGTAACTCTGTGTTGTCTGTTCACACTGCTATGCTTTATCTTGGCCAGGTCGCAGTTGCAAATGAGAACTTGTTCTCAACTAGCCTACCTGGTTAAATAAAGGTGAAATAAAAAAATAAAAAAAAAAAAAAAAAAAAATGGTCTGGGGTAGAAGCTAGTAGTGTCTATTCAGCAACCTGGTGGTCTGGACGTAGAAGCTAGTAGTGTTTATTCAGCAACCTGGTGGTCTGGGGTAGAAGCTAGTAGTGTCTATTCAGCAACCTGATGGTCTGAGGTAGAAGCTAGTAGTATCTATTCAGCAACCTGATGGTCTGGGGGTAGAAGCTAGTAGTATCTATTCAGCAACCTGGTGGTCTGAGGTAGAAGCTAGTAGTGTCTATTCAGCAGCCTGATGGTCTGGGGGTAGAAGCTAGTAGTATCTATTCAGCAACCTGATGGTCTGGGGTAGAAGCTAGTAGTATCTATTCAGCAACCTGATGGTCTGGGGTAGAAGCTAGTAGTATCTATTCAGCAACCTGGTGGTCTGAGGTAGAAGCTAGTAGTGTCTATTCAGCAGCCTGATGGTCTGGGGGTAGAAGCTAGTAGTATCTATTCAGCAACCTGATGGTCTGGGGTAGAAGCTAGTAGTATCTATTCAGCAACCTGGTGGTATGGGGGTAGAAGCTAGTAGTGTCTATTCAGCAACCTGGTGGTCTGGGGGTAGAAGCTAGTAGTGTCTATTCAGCAACCTGGTGGTCTGGGGGTAGAAGCTAGTAGTGTCTATTCAGCAGCCTGATGGTCTGGGGGTAGAAGCTAGTAGTATATCTATTCAGCAACCTGATGGTCGGGGGGTAGAAGCTATTGACCAGTCTGTTAGCCATGATGTTCCTGTACTGCCGGCGTCAGAGTGATGCAAGCGGCGTTGGCTCAGGTCCTTGATGATCTTCTTGGCCCTTCCTGCGACAACTGGTGTTGTAGGTGTCCTGGAAGTCAGGCAGTGTGACCCCAGTGGTGTCCTGGTGGAGTTGCGGTAGCCTGACAGTACGGACTACCACAATCATCTAAGAGACTCTCGACATTGGGGTTTACACACGGTGTAACCCAAGGGCCGCTGGTTCGAATCCCTGAGCCGACTAGGTGAAACATCTGTCCATCAGCCCTTAAGCAAGGCAAAGAAGCCAAATGGCACCCTATTCCCTATATTGTACACTACTAGGCCCCATACAACTCTGGTAAAAAAATATTTTAAAAAGTAGTGCACTATATAGGAGATAGGGTACTATTTGGATCCAGCCCCAAAATCACCAATCACCAGTCACCAATCCCCAATCACCAGTCCCCAATAACCAGTCACCAGTCCCCAATAACCAGTCACCAGTCCCCAATCACCAGTCCCCAATCACCAGTCCTCAATAACCAGCCACCAGTCCCCAATCACCAGTCCCCAATCACCAGTCCCCAATCACCAGTCCCCAATCACCAGTCCCCAATAACCAGTCACCAGTCCCCAATCACCAATCCCCAGTCACCAGTCCCCAATCACCAGTCCCCAATCACCAGTCCTCAATAACCAGCCACCAGTCCCCAATCACCAGTCCCCAATCACCAGTCCCCAATCACCAGTCCCCAATCACCAGTCCCCAATCACCAGTCCCCAATCACCAGTCCCCAGTCACCAATCACCAGTCCCCAATCACCAGTCCCCAATCACCAGTCCCCAATCAGCAATCACCAGTCCCCAGTCACCAGTCACCAGTCCCCAATCACCAGTCACCAATCACCAGTCCCCAAATCACCAGTCCCCAAATCACCAGTCCCCAAATCACCAGTCCCCAATCACCAGTCCCCAATCACGTCCCCAATCACCAGTCCCCAATCACCAGTCCACAATAACCAGTCTCCAATCACCAGTCCCCAATAACCAGTCACCAGTCCCCAATCACCAGTCCCCAATCACCAGTCCCCAATCACCAGTCCACAATAACCAGTCCACAATCACCAGTCCCCAATCACCAGTCACCAGTCACCAGTCCACAATCCCCAGTCACCAGTCCACAATCACCAGTCACCAATTACCAATCACCAGTCCCCAATCACCAGTCACCAGTCCCCAATCACCAGTCACCAGTCCCCAGTCACATCACCAGTCCACAATCCCCAGTCACCAGTCCCCAATCACCAGTCACCAATCACCAGTCACCAATCACCAGTCACCAGTCCCCAGTCCACAATCACCAGTCCACAATCACCAGTCCCCAATCACCAGTCCCCAATGCGCAAAAATGCAAATGCTTTCCGTTTGAGTTATATTAGGTTTTATTTTCACCAGTCACCAATCATCAGTGCTACTTGATTTAAATTGCAGGGCCAGTAAACAAATATACATTCATGAAATTAATGAACAAAGAAAACCATTGTTTCTGAGAGGTGATGTTTTTTATTGATCAATCTGGAATGTGCTCAATTGATCCTGAATCGCTGTCCCAAATGGGACTATATTCCCTCTATTAAGTAGGGCTCTGGTCAAAAGTAGTGCACTAGCTAGGTATTGGGGTGCCATTTGAGACTGCACATTACATTCATCTAGAGTTCTTCCACATATCTATAAAAATGTGTTGAACAAATTCATTGAGATCTCAGGTGAAATTGGATTACAGTCTGTATGTGGTGCCTGACAATACAATAACACCACCAATGGGTTGGTATAGTACTGTACATAGTTTCACAAACCCTGTCCGTGTCCCAAATACATCTAAACTAGTGCACTAGATGGGTAATATAGGGGTCTCTGGTCTAAACTAGTGCACTAGATGGGTAATATAGGGGTCTCTGGTCTAAACTAGTGCACTAGATGGGTAATATAGGAGTCTCTGGTCTAAACTAGTGCACTAGATGGGTAATATAGGGGGCTCTGGTCTAAACTAGTGCACTAGATGGGTAATATAGGGGGCTCTGGTCTAAACTAGTGCACTAGATGGGTAATATAGGGGGCTCTGGTCTAAACTAGCGCACTAGATGGGTAATATAGGGGGTCATGTGGGACAAATTCGGTGTTGGTTTGAAATCTACAAATAGTGACGAGGCTTGGCGATGAGGAGTAGCTTGGGAGAATAATTGACTAAATAACACCAGTAGAATGAAACGTAACATGGTCATCTGTGTCTCTCCCACATCATTCAGCACTTTACATTTGGTTACGCCGGTATCCTGCCTTTTGACAGGAAATGTCACTGTTCAGAAACCAGTATCCATTGTCCCCGGGGCTAAACAGGTGAATCCAGGTGAAAGCTATGATCCCTTATTGATGTCACTTGTTAAATCCACTTCAAATCAGTGTAGATGAAGGGGAGGAGACATGTAGATGAAGGAGAGGAGACATGTAGATGAAGGAGAGGAGACATGTAGATGAAGGAGAGGAGACATGTAGATGAAGGGGAGGAGACATGTAGATGAAGGGGAGGAGACATGTAGATGAAGGAGAGGAGACATGTAGATGAAGGAGAGGAGACATGTAGATGAAGGGGAGGAGACATGTAGATGAAGGGGAGGAGACATGTAGATGAAGGGGAGGAGACATGTAGATGAAGGAGAGGAGACATGTAGATGAAGGAGAGGAGACATGTAGATGAAGGGGAGGAGACATGTAGATGAAGGAGAGGAGACATGTAGATGAAGGGGAGGAGACATGTAGATGAAGGGGAGGAGACATGTGGATGAAGGGGAGGAGACATGTAGATGAAGGGGAGGAGACATGTAGATGAAGGGGAGGAGACATGTAGATGAAGGGGAGGAGACATGTAGATGAAGGGGAGGAGACATGTAGATGAAGGGGAGGAGACATGTAGATGAAGGGGAGGAGACATGTAGATGAAGGAGAGGAGACATGTAGATGAAGGAGAGGAGACATGTAGATGAAGGAGAGGAGACATGTAGATGAAGGGGAGGAGACATGTAGATGAAGGAGAGGAGACATGTAGATGAAGGAGAGGAGACATGTAGATGAAGGAGAGGAGACATGTAGATGAAGGAGAGGAGACGGGTTGAAGAAGGATTTTTTAGCCTTGATATATTTGAGACATGGATTGCGTATGTGTGCAGTTCAGAGGGTGAATGGGCAAGACAAAAATGTTAAGTGCTTTTGAACAGGTGCAACTCAATATTAGGAAGGTGTTCCTAATGTTTTGTACTCTGTAGAGACCTAGGGCTGTATGTGTCAAGCGTCTCGGAGTGCTGGTCTAGGATCAGCTTAGCCTTTTAGATCATAATTAATAAGTTAACACGGACAGGAGTGACCTGTTCCTAGATCACCAATCCTACTGAGACGATGTGTTCAAGCCTTGTGTTCTACCTTCCCAGACTGTTAGCTAACTACCTTCCCAGACTGTTAGCTAACTACCTTCCCAGACTGTTAGCTAACTACCTTCCCAGACTGTTAGCTAACTACCTGCCCAGACTGTTAGCTAACTACCTGCCCAGACTGTTAGCTAACTACCTGCCCAGACTGTTAGCTAACTACCTGCCCAGACTGTTAGCTAACTACCTGCCCAGACTGTTAGCTAACTACCTGCCCAGACTGTTAGCTAACTACCTGCCCAGACTGTTAGCTAACTACCTGCCCAGACTGTTAGCTAACTACCTGCCCAGACTGTTAGCTAATTACCTTCCCAGACTGTTAGCTAACTACCTTCCCAGACTGTTAGCTAACTACCTTCCCAGACTGTTAGCTAACTACCTTCCCAGACTGTTAGCTAAATACCTTCCCAGACTGTTAGCTAACTACCTTCCCAGACTGTTAGCTAAATACCTTCCCAGACTGTTAGCTAACTACCTTCCCAGACTGTTAGCTAAATACCTTCCCAGACTGTTAGCTAACTACCTTCCCAGACTGTTAGCTAACTACCTTCCCAGACTGTTAGCTAACTACCTTCCCAGACTGTTAGCTAACTACCTTCCCAGACTGTTAGCTAACTACCTGCTCAGACTGTTAGCTACCTGCTCAGACTGTTAGCTAACTACCTGCTCAGACTGTTAGCTAACTACCTGCTCAGACTGTTAGCTAACTACCTGCCCAGACTGTTAGCTAACTACCTGCCCAGACTGTTAGCTAACTACCTGCCCAGACTGTTAGCTAACTACTTTCCCAGACTGTTAGCCAGCTACCTGCCCAGACTGTTAGCCAACTACCTGCCCAGACTGTTAGCTAACTACCTTCCCAGACTGTTAGCTAACTACCTTCCCAGACTGTTAGCTAACTACCTTCCCAGACTGTTAGCTAACTACCTGCCCAGACTGTTAGCTAACTACCTGCCCAGACTGTTAGCTAACTACCTGCCCAGACTGTTAGCTAACTACCTGCCCAGACTGTTAGCTAACTACCTGCCCAGACTGTTAGCTAACTACTTTCCCAGACTGTTAGCTAACTACTTTCCCAGACTGTTAGCTAACTACTTTCCCAGACTGTTAGCTAACTACCTTCCCAGACTGTTAGCTAACTACCTTCCCAGACTGTTAGCTAACTACCTTCCCAGACTGTTAGCTAACTACCTTCCCAGACTGTTAGCTAACTACCTGCCCAGACTGTTAGCTAACTACCTTCCCAGACTGTTAGCTAACTACCTTCCCAGACTGTTAGCTAACTACCTTCCCAGACTGTTAGCTAACTACCTTCCCAGACTGTTAGCTAACTACCTTCCCAGACTGTTAGCTAACTACCTTCCCAGACTGTTAGCTAACTACCTGCTCAGACTGTTAGCCAACTACCTTCCCAGACTGTTAGCTAACTACCTGCCCAGACTGTTAGCTAATGTTAGCTGTGTCCCCAGGGACATCCACAGGGGTCCCCGCAGGCCCTCTTCCTAGCCCAGAGCGAGCGGAGCTCCTCGGGGGAGTGTTGGGGCGACGACAGCATGTCCTGGTAGCAGTCCTTCTCACACAGCCAGCCTGCATCCTGGGGAGACAGCAACAACAACAACAACAACCATCAGACAACAGTCAGACAATTAGGGTTAGGTTTATTAAGGTCTATCAATGCTAACTGGCATTCGTGTTAACAACCAAGGTGAAAGACAAGAATAACACGAGCTTGTTGGTTAGGGTGACTGTTTTCAGGTAGGCTACCACACTATGTTACCTGCTATGTCTACTATACTAGTGTAATCTGGTTCTTTACCTGGTATTTCTACTATACTAGTGTAATCTGGTTCTTTACCTTGTATTTCTACTATACTAGTGTCATCTGGTTCTTTACCTAGTATTTTTACTATACTAGTATCATCTGGTTCTTTACCTGGTATTTCTACTATACTAGTGTCATCTGGTTCTTTACCTGGTATTTCTACTATACTAGTGTCATCTAGTTCTTTACCTAGTATTTCTACTATACTAGTGTCATCTGGTTCTTTACCTGGTATTTCTACTATACTAGTGTCATCTGGTTCTTTACCTGGTATTTCTACTATACTAGTGTCATCTGGTTCTTTACCTGCTATGTCTACTATACTAGTATCATATGGTTCTTTACCTGGTATTTCTACTATACTAGTGTCATCTGGTTCTTTACCTGGTATTTCCACTATACTAGTGTCATCTGGTTCTTTACCTGGTATTTCAACTATACTAGTGTCATCTGGTTCTTTACCTGGTATTTCAACTATACTAGTGTCATCTGGTTCTTTACCTGGTATTTCTACTATACTAGTGTCATCTGGTTCTTTACCTAGTATTTCTACTATACTAGTGTCATCTGGTTCTTTACCTGGTATTTCTACTATACTAGTGTCATCTGGTTCTTTACCTGGTATTTCTACTATAGTCGTGTCATCTGGTTCTTTACCTGGTATTTCTACTATACTAGTGTCATCTGGTTCTTTACCTGGTATTTCTACTATACTAGTGTCATCTGGTTCTTTACCTAGTATTTCTACTATACTAGTGTCATCTGGTTCTTTACCTGGTATTTCTACTATAGTCGTGTCATCTGGTTCTTTACCTGGTATTTCTACTATACTAGTGTCATCTGGTTCTTTACCTGGTATTTCTACTATAGTCATGTCATCTGGTTCTTTACCTGGTATTTCTACTATACTAGTGTCATCTGGTTCTTTACCTGCTATTTCTACTATACTAGTGTCATCTGGTTCTTTACCTGGTATTTCTACTATACTAGTGTCATCTGGTTCTTTACCTGGTATTTCTACTATAGTCATGTCATCTGGTTCTTTACCTGGTATTTCTACTATACTAGTGTCATCTGGTTCTTTACCTGCTATTTCTACTATACTAGTGTCATCTGGTTCTTTACCTGGTATTTCTACTATACTAGTGTCATCTGGTTCTTTACCTGGTATTTCTGTGGTCCAACAGCAGCCATCCAGATCCCCATGCTCACATCTTCCCCCTGAAACAAAACGTAACACATTATGAGTCTCCAATGGTGCCTTGCTTTTCTGGTAGAAAGAGAAGGAAGGTACACAATAGTACATTGTGGTAGACAGAAGGTGCTCTTTAGTAAAAGGGTGAATTGGTCATCATAAAGAAAAGGAGGACCAAGGCCCTCTTCATATAATGAATTAAAATGCCTTTATTAGTATGTCATGTTCAATAGAAACAAAGTTTTAAAAATCCGATGCGTTTCGGCTGCATGGCCTTCGTCAGGAGTACAAAGAAATAACACAATGTCCTCTTGTGAACCTCTTTTCCAATTAGCCCTAATTAGAAGAGGGAGTGGTTACAAAATTGAATGGACACACCCAGTAAGCAATACTATCCACATTAAAAAGTTAAATACTGTAGCTATGTTATCATAAAGATACAACTCCAAGCTAGAAGTATTAGAACACTTAGAAAGGTAGTTCTAACCTTAAATATGACTGGGAGAAGTGTCAAGAATCAGAAAGCTATATATTCCATAGTCCACTAGAACAAAGCAAAACATGAACAACAGCAGTCTAAACGTCGCCAGACCCACTGGCTCCAGGTCATCTACAAGGCCATGCTAGGTAAAGCTCCGCCTTATCTCAGTTCACTGGTCACGATGGCTACACCCATCCGTAGCACGCGCTCCAGCAGGTGTATCTCACTGATCATCCCTAAAGCCAACACCTCATTCGGCCGCCTTTCGTTCCAGTACTCTGCTGCCTGTGACTGGAACGAACTGCAAAAATCGCTGAAGTTGGAGACTTTTATCTCCCTCACCAACTTCAAACATCTGCTATCTGAGCAGCTAACCGATCGCTGCAGCTGTACATAGTCCATCGGTAAATAGCCCACCCATTTTACCTACCTCATTCCCATACTGTTTTTATTTATTTACTTTTCTGCTCTTTTGCACACCAATATCTCTACCTGTACATGACCATCTGATCATTTATCACTCCAGTGTTAATCTGCAATATTGTAATTATTCGCCTACCTCCTCATGCCTTTTGCACACATTGTATATAGACTGCCCATTTTTTTCTACTGTGTTATTGACTTGCTAATTGTTTACTCCATGTGTAACTCTGTGTTGTCTGTTCACACTGCTATGCTTTATCTTGGCCAGGTCGCAGTTGCAAATGAGAACTTGTTCTCAACTAGCCTACCTGGTTAAATAAAGGTGTTCTCAACTAGCCTACCTGGTTAAATAAAGGTGTTCTCAACTAGCCTACCTGGTTAAGTAAAGGTGTTCTCAACTAGCCTACCTGGTTAAATAAAGGTGTTCTCAACTAGCCTACCTGGTTAAATAAAGGTAAAATTTAAAAAAATAGCTGAGGGCAATTGGTCAAAATGTCCACTAGATGACAGCAAATGGACCAATCACAACCCTACAGGAAGGGTGAGAAATCACCCCCAGATTTCTAAAACCTTGTTTCTATTGAACATGCCATACTAATAAAGGCATTTTAATTAATTATATGAAGAGGGCCTTGGTCCTCCTTTCTTTTTGAAAGTGTTTGGTGCCGTGTACCTGGTAGGCCTTGAGTTGCTCTGCATTGCTGGCCAGCCATTGGACGAGGTCCCTGGAGGCCACGTAGCCCGAGCCGCAGGCGAAGGCCGGGTAGGCTGGACTGGCGTATTCTAGCTCCTGCCACTTCCCAATGCGGTCCACCGCCCAGCTCTGACGGAAACTGGGAAAGAAAGAACATCAGACAGACAGACTTCCCAATGCGGTCCACCGCCCAGCTCTGACGGAAACTGGGAAAGAAAGAACATCAGACAGACAGACTTCCCAATGTGGTCCACCACCTAGCTGTCTAACAGTAGGAAGAACAACAGACCAACAGGCAGACAGACAGACCGGCAGGCAGGCAGGCAGACACTTCCCAATGTGGTCTACCACCTAGCTGTCTCACAGTAGGAAGAACGACAGACAGACAGACAGGCAGGCAGGCAGGCAGGCAGGCAGGCAGGCAGGCAGGCAGACACACTTCCCAATGTGGTCCACCACCTAGCTGTCTAACAGTAGGAAGAACAACAGACAGACAGACAGACACTTCCCAATGTGGTCTACCACCTAGCTGTCTCACAGTAGGAAGAACGACAGACAGACAGGCAGGCAGGCAGGCAGGCAGGCAGGCAGGCAGGCAGGCAGGCAGGCAGGCAGGCAGGCAGACACACTTCCCAATGTGGTCCACCACCTAGCTGTCTAACAGTAGGAAGAACAACAGACCAACAGGCAGGCAGACAGAAAGACACTTAGAATTTATCTAACTAGGAGCTGCTCTGAGCAAAATGAGTCTGGAGAACTATCTAGGCTGTAGGCAGTTTTCCCCTGGTTTAAACCTTCATTTAACTAGGCAAGTCAGTTAAGAACAAACTCCTATGTACAATGACGTCCTACCGGGGAACAGTGGTTTAACTGCCTTGTTCAGGGGAACAGTGGGTTAACTGCCTTGTTCAGGGGCAGAACGACAGATTTTTACCTTGTCATGTCGGGGATTGAATCCAGCAACCTTTCGGTTACTGGCTCAACGCTCTAACCACTAGGCCACCTGCCGCCCAACGCTCTAACCACTAGGCCTCCTGCCACCCAACGCTCTAACCACTAGGCCTCCTGCCACCCAACGCTCTAACCACTAGGCCTCCTGCCACCCAACGCTCTAACCACTAGGCCACCTGCCGCCCAACGCTCTAACCACTAGGCCACCTGCCGCCCAACGCTCTAACCACTAGGCCACCTGCCGCCCAACGCTCTAACCACTAGGCCACCTGCCGCCCAACGCTCTAACCACTAGGCCACCTGCCGCCCAACGCTCTAACCACTAGGCCTCCTGCCACCCAACGCTCTAACCACTAGGCCTCCTGCCACCCAACGCTCTAACCACTAGGCCACCTGCCGCCCAACGCTCTAACCACTAGGCCTCCTGCCACCCAACGCTCTAACCACTAGGCCTCCTGCCACCCAACGCTCTAACCACTAGGCCACCTGCCACCCAACGCTCTAACCACTAGGCCACCTGCCACCCAACGCTCTAACCACTAGGCCACCTGCCACCCAACGCTCTAACCACTAGGCCACCTGCCACCCAACGCTCTAACCACTAGGCCACCTGCCGCCCAACGCTCTAACCACTAGGCCTCCTGCCACCCAACGCTCTAACCACTAGGCCTCCTGCCGCCCAACTCTCTAACCACTTCAAAGGATACTAGATCCTAGATCAGCACTCCTACTGAACACTGTCTAGCACGCCGTGTCCGTATCCAGACACAGTCTACCACGCCGTGTCAACGTATCCAGACACAGTCTACCACGCCGTGTCAACGTATCCAGACACAGTCTACCAGGCCGTGTCAACGTATCCAGACACAGTCTACCACGCCGTGTCAACGTATCCAGACACAGTCTACCACGCCGTGTCAACGTATCCAGACACAGTCTACCACGCCGTGTCGGTATCCAGACACAGTCTACCACGCCGTGTCAACGTATCCAGACACAGTCTACCACGCCGTGTCAACGTATCCAGACACAGTCTACCACGCCGTGTCAACGTATCCAGACACAGTCTACCACACCGTGTCAACGTATCCAGACACAGTCTACCAGGCCGTGTCAACGTATCCAGACACAGTCTACCACGCCGTGTCAACGTATCCAGACACAGTCTACCAGGCCGTGTCAACGTATCCAGACACAGTCTACCACGCCGCGTCAACGTATCCAGACACAGTCTACCACGCCGCGTCAACGTATCCAGACACAGTCTACCACGCCGTGTCAACGTATCCAGACACAGTCTACCACGCCGTGTCCGTATCCAGACACAGTCTACCACGCCGTGTCCGTATCCAGACACAGTCTACCACGCCGTGTCAACGTATCCAGACACAGTCTACCACGCCGTGTCAACGTATCCAGACACCGTCTACCACGCCGTGTCAACGTATCCAGACACAGTCTACCACGCCGTGTCAACGTATCCAGACACAGTCTACCACGCCGTGTCAACGTATCCAGACACAGTCTACCACGCCGTGTCAACGTATCCAGACACAGTCTACCAGGCCGTGTCAACGTATCCAGACACAGTCTACCACGCCGTGTCAACGTATCCAGACACAGTCTACCACGCCGTGTCAACGTATCCAGACACAGTCTACCACGCCGTGTCAACGTATCCAGACACAGTCTACCACGCCGTGTCCGTATCCAGACACAGTCTACCACGCCGTGTCGGTATCCAGACACCGTCTACCACGCCGTGTCAACGTATCCAGACACAGTCTACCACGCCGTGTCCGTATCCAGACACAGTCTACCACGCCGTGTCGGTATCCAGACACAGTCTACCAGGCCGTGTCAACGTATCCAGACACAGTCTACCACGCCGTGTCAACGTATCCAGACACCGTCTACCACGCCGTGTCAACGTATCCAGACACAGTCTACCACGCCGTGTCCGTATCCAGACACAGTCTACCACGCCGTGTCAACGTATCCAGACACAGTCTACCACGCCGTGTCAACGTATCCAGACACAGTCTACCACGCCGTGTCAACGTATCCAGACACAGTCTACCACGCCGTGTCAACGTATCCAGACACAGTCTACCACGCCGTGTCAACGTATCCAGACACAGTCTACCAGGCCGTGTCAACGTATCCAGACACAGTCTACCACGCCGTGTCAACGTATCCAGACACAGTCTACCACGCCGTGTCAACGTATCCAGACACAGTCTACCACGCCGTGTCAACGTATCCAGACACAGTCTACCAGGCCGTGTCAACGTATCCAGACACAGTCTACCACGCCGTGTCAACGTATCCAGACACAGTCTACCAGGCCGTGTCAACGTTCAGACACAGTCTACCAGGCCGTGTCAACGTATCCAGACACAGTCTACCACGCCGTGTCAACGTATCCAGACACAGTCTACCACGCCGTGTCAACGTATCCAGACACCGTCTACCACGCCGTGTCAACGTATCCAGACACAGTCTACCACGCCCGTGTCAACGTATCCAGACACAGTCTACCAGGCCGTGTCAACGTATCCAGACACAGTCTACCACGCCGTGTCAACGTATCCAGACACAGTCTACCAGGCCGTGTCAACGTATCCAGACAGTCTACCAGGCCGTGTCAACGTATCCAGACACCGTCTACCACGCCGTGTCAACGTATCCAGACACAGTCTACCACGCCGTGTCAACGTATCCAGACACAGTCTACCACGCCGTGTCAACGTATCCAGACACAGTCTACCACGCCGTGTCAACGTATCCAGACACAGTCTACCAGGCCGTGTCAACGTATCCAGACACAGTCTACCACGCCGTGTCAACGTATCCAGACACAGTCTACCACGCCGTGTCAACGTATCCAGACACAGTCTACCACGCCGTGTCAACGTATCCAGACACAGTCTACCACACCGTGTCAACGTATCCAGACACAGTCTACCAGGCCGTGTCAACGTATCCAGACACAGTCTACCACGCCGTGTCGGTATCCAGACACAGTCTACCACGCCGTGTCAACGTATCCAGACACAGTCTACCACGCCGTGTCAACGTATCCAGACACAGTCTACCACGCCGTGTCAACGTATCCAGACACAGTCTACCAGGCCGTGTCAACGTATCCAGACACAGTCTACCAGGCCGTGTCAACGTATCCAGACACAGTCTACCACGCCGTGTCAACGTATCCAGACACAGTCTACCACGCCGTGTCAACGTATCCAGACACAGTCTACCACGCCGTGTCCGTATCCAGACACAGTCTACCACGCCGTGTCAACGTATCCAGACACAGTCTACCACGCCGTGTCAACGTATCCAGACACAGTCTACCACGCCGTGTCGGTATCCAGACACAGTCTACCACGCCGTGTCAACGTATCCAGACACAGTCTACCACGCCGTGTCAACGTATCCAGACACAGTCTACCACGCCGTGTCCGTATCCAGACACAGTCTACCAGGCCGTGTCAACGTATCCAGACACAGTCTACCAGGCCGTGTCAACGTATCCAGACACAGTCTACCACGCCGTGTCAACGTATCCAGACACAGTCTACCACGCCGTGTCCGTATCCAGACACAGTCTACCACGCCGTGTCAACGTATCCAGACACAGTCTACCACGCCGTGTCAACGTATCCAGACACAGTCTACCACGCCGCCGTGTCAACGTATCCAGACACAGTCTACCACGCCGTGTCAACGTATCCAGACACAGTCTACCACGCCGTGTCAACGTATCCAGACACAGTCTACCACGCCGTGTCAACGTATCCAGACACAGTCTACCACGCCGTGTCAACGTATCCAGACACAGTCTACCACGCCGTGTCAACGTATCCAGACACAGTCTACCACGCCGTGTCAACGTATCCAGACACAGTCTACCACGCCGTGTCGGTATCCAGACACAGTCTACCACGCCGTGTCGGTATCCAGACACAGTCTACCACGCCGTGTCGGTATCCAGACACAGTCTACCACGCCGTGTCAACGTATCCAGACACAGTCTACCACGCCGTGTCAACGTATCCAGACACAGTCTACCACGCCGTGTCAACGTATCCAGACACAGTCTACCACGCCGTGTCAACGTATCCAGACACAGTCTACCACGCCGTGTCCGTATCCAGACACCGTCTACCACGCCGTGTCAACGTATCCAGACACCGTCTACCACGCCGTGTCAACGTATCCAGACACAGTCTACCACGCCGTGTCAACGTATCCAGACACAGTCTACCACGCCGTGTCACCGTATCCAGACACAGTCTACCAGGCCGTGTCAACGTATCCAGACACAGTCTACCAGGCCGTGTCAACGTATCCAGACACAGTCTACCAGGCCGTGTCAACGTATCCAGACACAGTCTACCAGGCCGTGTCAACGTATCCAGACACAGTCTACCACGCCGTGTCAACGTATCCAGACACAGTCTACCACGCCGTGTCAACGTATCCAGACACAGTCTACCACGCCGTGTCAACGTATCCAGACACAGTCTACCACGCCGTGTCAACGTATCCAGACACAGTCTACCACGCCGTGTCAACGTATCCAGACACAGTCTACCACGCCGTGTCAACGTATCCAGACACAGTCTACCACGCCGTGTCAACGTATCCAGACACAGTCTACCACGCCGTGTCCGTATCCAGACACCGCCTACCACGCCGTGTCAACGTATCCAGACACAGTCTACCACGCCTTATCAACGTATCCAGACACAGTCTACCACGCCGTGTCAACGTATCCAGACACAGTCTACCACGCCGTGTCAACGTATCCAGACACAGTCTACCACGCCGTGTCAACGTATCCAGACACAGTCTACCAGGCCGTGTCAACGTATCCAGACACAGTCTACCAGGCCGTGTCAACGTATCCAGACACAGTCTACCACGCCGTGTCAACGTATCCAGACACAGTCTACCAGGCCGTGTCAACGTATCCAGACACAGTCTACCACGCCGTGTCAACGTATCCAGACACAGTCTACCACGCCGTGTCAACGTATCCAGACACAGTCTACCAGGCCGTGTCAACGTATCCAGACACAGTCTACCAGGCCGTGTCAACGTATCCAGACACAGTCTACCAGGCCGTGTCAACGTATCCAGACACAGTCTACCACACCGTGTCAACGTATCCAGACACAGTCTACCACGCCGTGTCAACGTATCCAGACACAGTCTACCACGCCGTGTCAACGTATCCAGACACAGTCTACCACGCCGTGTCAACGTATCCAGACACAGTCTACCACGCCGTGTCAACGTATCCAGACACAGTCTACCACGCCGTGTCAACGTATCCAGACACCGTCTACCACGCCGTGTCCGTATCCAGACACAGTCTACCACGCCGTGTCAACGTATCCAGACACAGTCTACCACGCCGTGTCGGTATCCAGACACAGTCTACCACGCCGTGTCAACGTATCCAGACACAGTCTACCACGCCGTGTCAACGTATCCAGACACAGTCTACCACGCCGTGTCAACGTATCCAGACACAGTCTACCACGCCGTGTCAACGTATCCAGACACAGTCTACCACGCCGTGTCAACGTATCCAGACACAGTCTACCACGCCGTGTCGGTATCCAGACACAGTCTACCACGCCGTGTCAACGTATCCAGACACAGTCTACCACGCCGTGTCAACGTATCCAGACACAGTCTACCACGCCGTGTCAACGTATCCAGACACAGTCTACCACGCCGTGTCAACGTATCCAGACACAGTCTACCACGCCGTGTCAACGTATCCAGACACAGTCTACCACGCCGTGTCAACGTATCCAGACACAGTCTACCACGCCGTGTCAACGTATCCAGACACAGTCTACCACGCCGTGTCAACGTATCCAGACACAGTCTACCACGCCGTGTCAACGTATCCAGACACAGTCTACCACGCCGTGTCGGTATCCAGACACAGTCTACCACGCCGTGTCAACGTATCCAGACACAGTCTACCACGCCGTGTCAACGTATCCAGACACAGTCTACCACGCCGTGTCAACGTATCCAGACACAGTCTACCACGCCGTGTCAACGTATCCAGACACAGTCTACCAGGCCGTGTCAACGTATCCAGACACAGTCTACCACGCCGTGTCAACGTATCCAGACACAGTCTACCACGCCGTGTCAACGTATCCAGACACCGTCTACCAGGCCGTGTCAACGTATCCAGACACAGTCTACCAGGCCGTGTCAACGTATCCAGACACAGTCTACCAGGCCGTGTCAACGTATCCAGACACAGTCTACCACACCGTGTCAACGTATCCAGACACAGTCTACCACGCCGTGTCAACGTATCCAGACACAGTCTACCACGCCGTGTCAACGTATCCAGACACAGTCTACCACGCCGTGTCAACGTATCCAGACACAGTCTACCACGCCGTGTCAACGTATCCAGACACCGTCTACCACGCCGTGTCAACGTATCCAGACACAGTCTACCACGCCGTGTCAACGTATCCAGACACCGTCTACCACGCCGTGTCCGTATCCAGACACAGTCTACCACGCCGTGTCAACGTATCCAGACACAGTCTACCACGCCGTGTCGGTATCCAGACACAGTCTACCACGCCGTGTCAACGTATCCAGACACAGTCTACCACGTGTCCGTGTCAACGTATCCAGACACAGTCTACCACGCCGTGTCAACGTATCCAGACACAGTCTACCACGCCGTGTCAACGTATCCAGACACAGTCTACCACGCCGTCCAGACACAGTCAACGTATCCAGACACAGTCTACCACGCCGTGTCAACGTATCCAGACACAGTCTACCACGCCGTGTCGGTATCCAGACACAGTCTACCACGCCGTGTCAACGTATCCAGACACAGTCTACCACGCCGTGTCAACGTATCCAGACACAGTCTACCACGCCGTGTCAACGTATCCAGACACAGTCTACCACGCCGTGTCAACGTATCCAGACACAGTCTACCACGCCGTGTCAACGTATCCAGACACAGTCTACCACGCCGTGTCAACGTATCCAGACACAGTCTACCACGCCGTGTCAACGTATCCAGACACAGTCTACCACGCCGTGTCAACGTATCCAGACACAGTCTACCACGCCGTGTCAACGTATCCAGACACAGTCTACCACGCCGTGTCGGTATCCAGACACAGTCTACCACGCCGTGTCAACATATCCAGACACAGTCTACCACGCCGTGTCAACGTATCCAGACACAGTCTACCACGCCGTGTCAACGTATCCAGACACAGTCTACCACGCCGTGTCAACGTATCCAGACACAGTCTACCACGCCGTGTCAACGTATCCAGACACAGTCTACCACGCCGTGTCAACGTATCCAGACACAGTCTACCACGCCGTGTCAACGTATCCAGACACAGTCTACCACGCCGTGTCCGTATCCAGACACAGTCTACCACGCCGTGTCCGTATCCAGACACAGTCTACCACACCGTGTCAACGTATCCAGACACAGTCTACCACGCCGTGTCAACGTATCCAGACACAGTCTACCAGGCCGTGTCAACGTATCCAGACACAGTCTACCACGCCGTGTCAACGTATCCAGACACAGTCTACCACGCCGTGTCAACGTATCCAGACACAGTCTACCACGCCGTGTCAACGTATCCAGACACAGTCTACCACGCCGTGTCAACGTATCCAGACACAGTCTACCACGCCGTGTCAACGTATCCAGACACAGTCTACCACACCCCGTGTCAACGTATCCAGACACAGTCTACCACGCCGTGTCAACGTATCCAGACACAGTCTACCACGCCGTGTCAACGTATCCAGACACAGTCTACCACGCCGTGTCAACGTATCCAGACACAGTCTACCACGCCGTGTCAACGTATCCAGACACAGTCTACCACGCCGTGTCCGTATCCAGACACAGTCTACCACGCCGTGTCAACGTATCCAGACACAGTCTACCACGCCGTGTCAACGTATCCAGACACAGTCTACCACGCCGTGTCAACGTATCCAGACACAGTCTACCACGCCGTGTCCGTATCCAGACACCGTCTACCACGCCGTGTCCGTATCCAGACACCGTCTACCACGCCGTGTCAACGTATCCAGACACAGTCTACCACGCCGTGTCAACGTATCCAGACACAGTCTACCACGCCGTGTCGGTATCCAGACACAGTCTACCACGCCGTGTCGTATCCAGACACAGTCTACCAGGCCGTGTCAACGTATCCAGACACAGTCTACCAGGCCGTGTCAACGTATCCAGACACAGTCTACCCACGCCGTGTAAACGTATCCAGACACAGTCTACCACGCCGTGTCGGTATCCAGACACCGTCTACCACGCCGTGTCAACGTATCCAGACACAGTCTACCACGCCGTGTCGGTATCCAGACACAGTCTACCACGCCGTGTCAACGTATCCAGACACAGTCTACCACGCCGTGTCGGTATCCAGACACAGTCTACCACGCCGTGTCAACGTATCCAGACACAGTCTACCACGCCGTGTCAACGTATCCAGACACAGTCTACCACGCCGTGTCAACGTATCCAGACACAGTCTACCACGCCGTGTCAACGTATCCAGACACCGTCTACCACGCCGTGTCGGTATCCAGACACAGTCTACCACGCCGTGTCAACGTATCCAGACACAGTCTACCACGCCGTGTCGGTATCCAGACACAGTCTACCACGCCGTGTCAACGTATCCAGACACAGTCTACCAGGCCGTGTCAACGTATCCAGACACAGTCTACCAGGCCGTGTCAACGTATCCAGACACAGTCTACCACGCCGTGTCAACGTATCCAGACACAGTCTACCACGCCGTGTCGGTATCCAGACACAGTCTACCACGCCGTGTCAACGTATCCAGACACAGTCTACCAGGCCGTGTCAACGTATCCAGACACAGTCTACCAGGCCGTGTCAACGTATCCAGACACAGTCTACCACACTGTATCTGTACAGTACTCACTTTCCCCACCAGAAGTTGTGTCTCTTCAGGCCCTTGTGGTCGATCTTCATTAAAACCTTGTCCACGTCAATATAACAATCATCATCCGTCTTCAGGAGCAGATCAAACGCAGCGTTTCCCACCGACCTGTAAAACAGCAGGGAGTTATCAACCCACCTATCAGACAACAGATCATTAATTAACCCACCTATCAGACAACAGATCATGAATTAACCCACCTATCAGACAACAGATCATTAATTAACCCACCTATCAGACAACAGATCATGAATTAACCCACCTATCAGACAACAGATCATGAATTAACCCACCTATCAGACAACAGATCATGAATTAACTCACCTGTCAGACAACATAACCACACTACCATTCAAAAATTTGGGGTCACTTAGAAATGTCCTTGTTATCCATGAAAACATACATGAAATGAGTTGCAAAACCAATAAGAAATATAGTCAAGAAGTTGACAAGGTTATAAATAATAATAAATAAAATAATTTTTGTCCTTCAACCTTCTCTTTCGTAAAAGAATCCTCCATTTGCAGCAATTACAGCCTTGCAGACCTTTGGCCTTCTAGTTGTCAATGTGTTGAGGTAATCTGAAGAGATTTCACCCCATGCTTCCTGAAGCACCTCCCACAAATTGGATTGGCTTGATGGGCACTACGCACCATACTGTCAAGCTGTTCTCACAACAGATCAATAGGGTTGAGATCCGGTGTCTGTGCTGGCCACTCCCATGCTTCCTGAAACACCTCCCACAAGTTGGATTGGCTTGATGGGCACTTATTACGTACCATGTGGTCAAGCTGCTCCCACAACAGTTCAATAGGGTTGAGATCCAGTGACTATAATGGAGTGGCAAGCACAGACAGAATACCAGCTGACTGCTTCTTCCTAAATAGTTATTGCATAGTTTGGAGCTGTGCTTTGGGTCATTGTCCTGTTGTAGGAGGAAATTGGCTCCAATTAAGCGCAGTCCACAGGGTATGACATGGCGTTGCAAAATGGCCTTCCTTCATCAAGGTCTCTTTGACCCTGTACAAATCTCCCACTTTACCACCACCGAAGCACCCCCAGACCATCACATTGCCTCCACCATGCTTGACAGATTGCGTCAAGCACTCCTCCAGCATCTTTTCTGCATCTCACGAATGTTCTTCTTTGTGATCCGAACACCTCAAAAACTTAGATTTGTCTGTCCATAACACTTTTTTTTCCAATCTTCCTGTTATTTAGCTTTTTTTTGCAACTCTGCCTAGCAGGTCAGCATCCCTGAGTCGCCTCTTCACTGTTGACGTTGAGATTGGTGTTTTGCGGGTACTATTTAATAAACCTGCCAGTTGAGGACTTGTGAGATGTCCGTTTCACAAACTAGGCACTCGTCGTACTTGTCCTCTTGCTCAATTGTGCACCGGGGCGACCCACTCCTCTTTCTATTCTGGTTAGAGCCAGATTGCTCTGTTCTGTGAAGGGAGTAGTACACAGTGTTCTACCTGATCTTCAGTTTCTTGGCAATTTCTCCCATGGAGTAGTCTTAATTTCTCAGAACATGAATAGACTGACGGGTTTCAGAAGAAAGGTCTTTGTTTCTGGCCATTTTGAACCTGTAATGGAACCCACAAATGCTGATACTCTAGATACTCAATTATTCTAAAGAAGGCCAATTTTATTGCTTTAATCAGAACAACAGTTTTCAGCTGTAGCGTCAGGCTGGGGATAGTAGCGTCAGGCAGGGGATGGTAGCGTCAGGCTGGGGACGGTAGCGTCAGGCTGGGGACGGTAGCGTCAGGCTGGGGACAGTAGCGTCAGGCTGGGGACAGTAGCGTCAGGCTGGGGACAGTAGCGTCAGGCTGGGGATAGTAGCGTCAGGCTGGGGATGGTAGCGTCAGGCGGGGGATGGTAGCGTCAGGCGGGGGATGGTAGCGTCAGGTGGGGGACGGTAGCGTCAGGCTGGGGACGGTAGCGTCAGGCTGGGGACGGTAGCGTCAGGCTGGGGACGGTAGCGTCAGGCTGGGGACGGTAGCGTCAGGCTGGGGACGGTAGCGTCAGGCTGGGGACGGTAGCGTCAGGCTGGGGACGGTAGCGTCAGGCTGGGGACGGTAGCGTCAGGCTGGGGACGGTAGCGTCAGGCTGGGGACGGTAGCGTCAGGCTGGGGACGGTAGCGTCAGGCTGGGGACGGTAGCGTCAGGCTGGGGACGGTAGCGTCAGGCTGGGACAGTAGCGTCAGGCTGGGGATAGTAGCGTCAGGCTGGGGATGGTAGCGTCAGGCTGGGGATAGTAGCGTCAGGCTGGGGATAGGAGCGTCAGGCTTGGGATAGTAGCGTCAGGCTGGGGATAGTAGCGTCAGGCTGGGGATAGTAGCGTCAGGCTGGGGATAGTAGCGTCAGGCTGGGGATAGTAGCGTCAGGCTGGGGATAGTAGCGTCAGGCTGGGGATAGGCTGGGGACGGTAGCGTCAGGCTGGGGACGGTAGCGTCAGGCTGGGGACGGTAGCGTCAGGCTGGGGACGGTAGCGTCAGGCTGGGGACGGTAGCGTCAGGCTGGGGACGGTAGCGTCAGGCTGGGGACGGTAGCGTCAGGCTGGGGATAGTAGCGTCAGGCTGGGGATAGGCTGGGGATAGTAGCCTCAGGCTGGGGATGGTAGCGTCAGGCTGGGGATAGTAGCGTCAGGCTGGGGATGGTAGCGTCAGGCTGGGGATGGTAGCGTCAGGCTGGGGATAGTAGCGTCAGGCTGGGGATAGTAGCGTCAGGCTGGGGATAGTAGCGTCAGGCTGGGGACAGTAGCGTCAGGCTGGGGACAGTAGCGTCAGGCTGGGGACAGTAGCGTCAGGCTGGAGATAGGAGCGTCAGGCTGGGGACAGTAGCGTCAGGCTGGGGACAGTAGCGTCAGGCTGGGGACAGTAGCGTCAGGCTGGGGATAGGCTGGGGACGGTAGCGTCAGGCTGGGGACGGTAGCGGCCAGGCTGGGGACGGTAGCGTCAGGCTGGGGACGGTAGCGTCAGGCTGGGGATAGGCTGGGGATAGGCTGGGGATAGTAGCCTCAGGCTGGGGATAGTAGCGTCAGGCTGGGGATGGTAGCGTCAGGCTGGGGATGGTAGCGTCAGGCTGGGGACGGTAGCGTCAGGCTGGGGACGGTAGCGTCAGGCTGGGGACGGTAGCGTCAGGCTGGGGACGGTAGCGTCAGGCTGGGGACGGTAGCGTCAGGCTGGGGACGGTAGCGTCAGGCTGGGGACGGTAGCGTCAGGCTGGGGACGGTAGCGTCAGGCTGGGGACGGTAGCGTCAGGCTGGGGACGGTAGCGTCAGGCTGGGGACGGTAGCGTCAGGCTGGGGACGGTAGCGTCAGGCTGGAGATAGGAGCGTCAGGCTGGAGATAGGAGCGTCAGGCGGGGGATGGTAGCGTCAGGCGGGGGATGGTAGCGTCAGGCTGGGGATGGTAGCGTCAGGCTGGGGATGGTAGCGTCAGGCTGGGATGGTAGCGTCAGGCTGGGGATGGTAGCGTCAGGCGGGGGATGGTAGCGTCAGGCGGGGGACGGTAGCGTCAGGCTGGGGACGGTAGCGTCAGGCTGGGGACGGTAGCGTCAGGCTGGGGACGGTAGCGTCAGGCTGGGGACGGTAGCGTCAGGCTGGGGACGGTAGCGTCAGGCTGGGGACGGTAGCGTCAGGCTGGGGACGGTAGCGTCAGGCTGGGGACGGTAGCGTCAGGCTGGGGACGGTAGCGTCAGGCTGGGGACGGTAGCGTCAGGCTGGGGACGGTAGCGTCAGGCTGGGGACGGTAGCGTCAGGCTGGGGATAGGAGCGTCAGGCTTGGGATAATAGCGTCAGGCTGGGGATAGTAGCGTCAGGCTGGGGATAGTAGCGTCAGGCTGGGGATAGTAGCGTCAGGCTGGGGATAGGCTGGGGAGAGGCTGGGGACGGTAGCGTCAGGCTGGGGACGGTAGCGTCAGGCTGGGGACGGTAGCGTCAGGCTGGGGACGGTAGCGTCAGGCTGGGGACGGTAGCGTCAGGCTGGGGACAGTAGCGTCAGGCTGGGGATAGTAGCGTCAGGCTGGGGATAGGCTGGGGATAGTAGCCTCAGGCTGGGGATAGTAGCGTCAGGCTGGGGATAGTAGCGTCAGGCTGGGGATAGTAGCGTCAGGCTGGGGATAGTAGCGTCAGGCTGGGGACAGTAGCGTCAGGCTGGGGACAGTAGCGTCAGGCTGGGGACAGTAGCGTCAGGCTGGGGACAGTAGCGTCAGGCTGGGGACAGTAGCGTCAGGCTGGAGATAGGAGCGTCAGGCTGGGGACAGTAGCGTCAGGCTGGGGACAGTAGCGTCAGGCTGGGGATAGGCTGGGGACGGTAGCGTCAGGCTGGGGACGGTAGAGTCAGGCTGGGGACGGTAGCGTCAGGCTGGGGACGGTAGCGTCAGGCTGGGGACGGTAGCGTCAGGCTGGGGACGGTAGCGTCAGGCTGGGGACGGTAGCGTCAGGCTGGGGACGGTAGCGTCAGGCTGGGGACGGTAGCGTCAGGCTGGGGACGGTAGCGTCAGGCTGGGGATAGGCTGGGGATAGGCTGGGGATAGTAGCCTCAGGCTGGGGATGGTAGCGTCAGGCTGGGGATGGTAGCGTCAGGCTGGGGATGGTAGCGTCAGGCTGGGGATGGTAGCGTCAGGCTGGGGATGGTAGCGTCAGGCTGGGGATGGTAGCGTCAGGCTGGGGATGGTAGCGTCAGGCTGGGGATGGTAGCGTCAGGCTGGGGACGGTAGCGTCAGGCTGGGGACGGTAGCGTCAGGCTGGGGACGGTAGCGTCAGGCTGGGGACGGTAGCGTCAGGCTGGGGACGGTAGCGTCAGGCTGGGGACGGTAGCGTCAGGCTGGGAGACGGTAGCGTCAGGCTGGGAGACGGTAGCGTCAGGCTGGAGATAGTAGCGTCAGGCTGGAGATAGGAGCGTCAGGCTGGAGATAGGAGCGTCAGGCTGGAGATAGGAGCGTCAGGCTGGGGACAGTAGCGTCAGGCTGGGGACGGTAGCGTCAGGCTGGGGACGGTAGCGTCAGGCTGGGGACGGTAGCGTCAGGCTGGGGACGGTAGCGTCAGGCTGGGACGGTAGCGTCAGGCTGGGGACGGTAGCGTCAGGCTGGGGACGGTAGCGTCAGGCTGGGGACGGTAGCGTCAGGCTGGAGACGGTAGCGTCAGGCTGGAGATAGTAGCGTCAGGCTGGAGATAGGAGCGTCAGGCTGGAGATAGGAGCGTCAGGCTGGGGACAGTAGCGTCAGGCTGGGGACGGTAGCGTCAGGCTGGGGACGGTAGCGTCAGGCTGGGGACGGTAGCGTCAGGCTGGGGACGGTAGCGTCAGGCTGGGGACGGAGCGTCAGGCTGGGGACGGTAGGAGCGTCAGGCTGGGGACGGTAGCGTCAGGCTGGGGACGGTAGCGTCAGGCTGGGGACGGTAGCGTCAGGCTGGGACGGTAGCGTCAGGCTGGAGATAGTAGCGTCAGGCTGGAGATAGGAGCGTCAGGCTGGAGATAGGAGCGTCAGGCTGGGGACGGTAGCGCCAGGCTGGGGACGGTAGCGTCAGGCTGGGGACGGTAGCGTCAGGCTGGGGACGGTAGCGTCAGGCTGGGGACGGTAGCGTCAGGCTGGGGACGGTAGCGTCAGGCTGGGGACGGTAGCGTCAGGCTGGGGATGGTAGCGTCAGGCTGGGGATGGTAGCGTCAGGCTGGGGATGGTAGCGTCAGGCTGGGGACGGTAGCGTCAGGCTGGGGACAGTAGCGTCAGGCTGGGGACGGTAGCGTCAGGCTGGGGATGGTAGCGTCAGGCTGGGGATGGTAGCGTCAGGCTGGGGATGGTAGCGTCAGGCTGGGGATGGTAGCGTCAGGCTGGGGATAGTAGCGTCAGGCTGGGGATAGTAGCGTCAGGCTGGGGATGGTAGCGTCAGGCTGGGGATAGTAGCGTCAGGCTGGGGATGGTAGCGTCAGGCTGGGGATGGTAGCGTCAGGCTGGGGATGGTAGCGTCAGGCTGGGGATAGGCTGGGGATAGTAGCGTCAGGCTGGGGATAGTAGCGTCAGGCTGGGGATAGTAGCGTCAGGCTGGGGATGGTAGCGTCAGGCTGGGGATGGTAGCGTCAGGCTGGGGATAGTAGCGTCAGGCTGGGGATAGTAGCGTCAGGCTGGGGATAGGCTGGGGATAGTAGCGTCAGGCTGGGGATGGTAGCGTCAGGCTGGGGATGGTAGCGTCAGGCTGGGGATGGTAGCGTCAGGCTGGGGATGGTAGCGTCAGGCTGGGGATAGTAGCGTCAGGCTGGGGATAGTAGCGTCAGGCTGGGGATAGTAGCATGGTACGTACCATTTCTATTTGATAATTTACACATTCACTGAATAGCAGAGCCAGTAAAGAGCTTTTTAAACCAAGTCTGATTTTTTCGTATGAACTTAATTTCATAATTGATTCCTTTCAGCTAACTACAGTAGTGGACTATAGGGCCTCAATGGCGTCGCTCCAGAAGGACTCGGTTTCCTTTCAATCATTGACACAAAGACTTCCTTTATGGCTGCTTTTACATCAATGGTGTCGCTCCAGAAGGACTCTGTTTCCTGCTTTCACGTCAATGGTGTCGCTCCAGAAGGACTCTGTTTCCTGCTTTCACATCAATGGTGTCGCTCCAGAAGGACTCTGTTTCCTGCTTTCACATCAATGGTGTCGCTCCAGAAGGACTCTGTTTCCTGCTTTCACATCAATGGTGTCGCTCCAGAAGGACTCTGTTTCCTGCTTTCACATCAATGGTGTCGCTCCAGAAGGACTCTGTTTCCTGCTTTCACATCAATGGTGTCGCTCCAGAAGGAGTCTGTTTCCTGCTTTTACATCAATGGTGTCGCTCCAGAAGGACTCTGTTTCCTGCTTTTACATCAATGGTGTCGCTCCAGAAGGACTCTGTTTCCTGCTTTCACATCAATGGTGTCGCTCCAGAAGGACTCTGTTTCCTGCTTTCACATCAATGGTGTCGCTCCAGAAGGACTCTGTTTCCTGCTTTTACATCAATGGTGTCGCTCCAGAAGGACTCCGTTTCCTGCTTTCACATCAATGGTGTCGCTCCAGAAGGACTCCGTTTCCTGCTTTCACATCAATGGTGTCGCTCCAGAAGGACTCTGTTTCCTGCTTTCACGTCAATGGTGTCGCTCCAGAAGGACTCTGTTTCCTGCTTTTACATCAATGGTGTCGCTCCAGAAGGACTCTGTTTCCTGCTTTTACATCAATGGTGTCGCTCCAGAAGGACTCTGTTTCCTGCTTTTACATCAATGGTGTCGCTCCAGAAGGACTCTGTTTCCTGCTTTTACATCAATGGTGTCGCTCCAGAAGGACTCTGTTTCCTGCTTTTACATCAATGGTGTCGCTCCAGAAGGACTCTGTTTCCTGCTTTTACATCAATGGTGTCGCTCCAGAAGGACTCTGTTTCCTGCTTTTACATCAATGGTGTCGCTCCAGAAGGACTCTGTTTCCTGCTTTCACGTCAATGGTGTCGCTCCAGAAGGACTCTGTTTCCTGCTTTCACATCAATGGTGTCGCTCCAGAAGGAGTCTGTTTCCTGCTTTTACATCAATGGTGTCGCTCCAGAAGGAGTCTGTTTCTGCTTTTACATCAATGGTGTCGCTCCAGAAGGAGTCTGTTTCCTGCTTTTACATCAATGGTGTCGCTTCCAGAAGGACTCTGTTTCCTGCTTTTACATCAATGGTGTCGCTCTAGAAGGACTCTGTTTCCTGCTTTTACATCAATGGTGTCGCTCCAGAAGGAGTCTGTTTCCTGCTTTCACATCAATGGTGTCGCTCCAGAAGGACTCTGTTTCCTGCTTTCACATCAATGGTGTCGCCCAGAAGGAGTCCGTTTCCTGCTTTTACATCAATGGTGTCGCTCCAGAAGGACTCCGTTTCCTGCTTTCACATCAATGGTGTCGCTCCAGAAGGACTCCGTTTCCTGCTTTCACATCAATGGTGTCGCTCCAGAAGGACTCTGTTTCCTGCTTTCACGTCAATGGTGTCGCTCCAGAAGGACTCTGTTTCCTGCTTTCACATCAATGGTGTCGCTCCAGAAGGACTCTGTTTCCTGCTTTTACATCAATGGTGTCGCTCCAGAAGGACTCTGTTTCCTGCTTTCACATCAATGGTGTCGCTCCAGAAGGACTCTGTTTCCTGCTTTCACATCAATGGTGTCGCTCCAGAAGGACTCTGTTTCCTGCTTTCACGTCAATGGTGTCGCTCCAGAAGGACTCTGTTTCCTGCTTTTACATCAATGGTGTCGCTCCAGAAGGACTCTGTTTCCTGCTTTTACATCAATGGTGTCGCTCCAGAAGGAGTCTGTTTCCTGCTTTTACATCAATGGTGTCGCTCCAGAAGGAGTCTGTTTCCTGCTTTACATCAATGGTGTCGCTCCAGAAGGACTCTGTTTCCTGCTTTCACATCAATGGTGTCGCTCCAGAAGGACTCTGTTTCCTGCTTTTACATCAATGGTGTCGCTCCAGAAGGACTCTGTTTCCTGCTTTCACATCAATGGTGTCGCTCCAGAAGGAGTCTGTTTCCTGCTTTTACATCAATGGTGTCGCTCCAGAAGGACTCTGTTTCCTGCTTTCACATCAATGGTGTCGCTCCAGAAGGAGTCTGTTTCCTGCTTTTACATCAATGGTGTCGCTCCAGAAGGACTCTGTTTCCTGCTTTCACATCAATGGTGTCGCTCCAGAAGGAGTCTGTTTCCTGCTTTCACATCAATGGTGTCGCTCCAGAAGGAGTCTGTTTCCTGCTTTCACATCAATGGTGTCGCTCCAGAAGGAGTCTGTTTCCTGCTTTCACATCAATGGTGTCGCTCCAGAAGGAGTCTGTTTCCTGCTTTCACATCAATGGTGTCGCTCCAGAAGGAGTCTGTTTCCTGCTTTCACATCAATGGTGTCGCTCCAGAAGGACTCTGTTTCCTGCTTTCACATCAATGGTGTCGCTCCAGAAGGACTCTGTTTCCTGCTTTCACATCAATGGTGTCGCTCCAGAAGGACTCCGTTTCCTGCTTTCACATCAATGGTGTCGCTCCAGAAGGACTCCGTTTCCTGCTTTTACATCAATGGTGTCGCTCCAGAAGGACTCTGTTTCCTGCTTTCACATCAATGGTGTCGCTCCAGAAGGACTCTGTTTCCTGCTTTCACATCAATGGTGTCGCTCCAGAAGGACTCTGTTTCCTGCTTTCACATCAATGGTGTCGCTCCAGAAGGACTCTGTTTCCTGCTTTCACATCAATGGTGTCGCTCCAGAAGGACTCTGTTTCCTGCTTTTACATCAATGGTGTCGCTCCAGAAGGACTCTGTTTCCTGCTTTTACATCAATGGTGTCGCTCCAGAAGGACTCTGTTTCCTGCTTTTACATCAATGGTGTCGCTCCAGAAGGACTCTGTTTCCTGCTTTCACATCAATGGTGAAATTGAGAAACTGTCTTCCAGCGAAGGACTATCATAAAATTTTTAAATAAATCCTCACCAAGTTCATGCAAATATTTTTGGAAGAGAAAATCGTCCTTGGTGTGCAAGAGGCTTAAGAATAGATGTACAGCAGCCCAGAGCAGCCCCGAGCAGCCCAGAGTAGCCCAGAGCAGCCCCGAGTAGCCCAGAGCAGCCCCGAGTAGCCCCGAGCAGCCCCGAGTAGCCCCGAGCAGCCCCGAGTAGCCCGAGCAGCCCGAGTAGCCCGAGCAGCCCAGAGCAGCCCCGAGCAGCCCCGAGTAGCCCAGAGTAGCCCCGAGCAGCCCCGAGTAGCCCAGAGCAGCCCGAGTAGCCCAGAGCAGCCCGAGTAGCCCAGAGCAGCCCCGAGTAGCCCAGAGTAGCCCAGAGCAGCCCCGAGTAGCCCCGAGTAGCCCAGAGCAGCCCTGAGTAGCCCAGAGCAGCCCAGAGTAGCCCAGAGCAGCCCAGAGCAGCCCGAGTAGCCCAGAGCAGCCCAGAGTAGCCCAGAGCAGCCCAGAGTAGCCCAGAGCAGCCCAGAGCAGCCCCGAGTAGCCCAGAGCAGCCCAGAGCAGCCCAGAGCAGCCCAGAGCAGCCCAGAGCAGCCCAGAGCAGCCCGTGCAGCCCCGAGTAGCCCAGAGCAGCCCAGAGTAGCCCAGAGCAGCCCCGAGCAGCCCAGAGCAGCCCAGAGCAGCCCCGAGCAGCAGAGCCAAACTATACGATTTCTGTCCATTTCCATGTTACTGGTATAGCAGGACAAAAACTACGATAACAGAGGGAAACAGCGACTCTCGCAGTGTAGTTGCGAAGTTAGACCAGTCACACTGGGTACGTACCACTTGTAGAACTGCAGTAGTTTAGAAGGCACGTTCCTGTATGTATCTACTACATCCACAAACACTATGTCTCCATATCGCAGACCCTCCTGCTCCAGAGACCTGTCCTCCATCTGCAGTCTGGTGCCGTGACTCTGGATCCGACCCTGTCGGCCATGCAGCACCTCCCACAGGGAGGCCATGTCTAGGAGGAGAAACAATGAGAGAATAGAAGACATACCGACAGGCCATGTCTAGGAGGAGAAACAATGAGAGAATAGAAGACATACAGACAGACCATGTCTAGGAGGAGAAACAATGAGAGAATAGAAGACATACAGACAGACCATGTCTAGGAGGAGAAACAATGAGAGAATAGATAACATACAGACAGACAGGCCATGTCTAGGAGAAACAATGAGAGAATAGATAACAACTCATTTGGCCGCCTTTCGTTCCAGTACTCTGCTGCCTGTGACTGGAACGAATTGCAAAAATCGCTGAAGTTGGAGACTTTCATCTCCCTCACCAACTTCAAGCATCAGCTATCTGAGCAGCTAACCGATCACTGCAGCTGTACATAGTCTATTGGTAAATAGCCCACCCAATCTACCTGCCTCATCCACATACTGTTATTTATTTACTTTTCTGCTCTTTTGCACACCAGTATCTCTACCTGTACATGACCATCTGATCATTTATCACTCCAGTGTTAATCTGCTAAATTGTAATTATTCCCCTACCTCCTCATGCCTTTTGCACACAATGTATATGGACTTTCTTTATTCTACTGTGTTATTGACTTGTTAATTGTTTACTCCATGTGTAACTCTGTTGTCTGTTCACACTGCTATGCTTTATCTTGGCCAGGTCGCAGTTGTAAATGAGAACTTGTTCTCAACTAGCCTACCTGGTTAAATAAAGGTTAAATAAAAATAAACATAGTGCACTACTTTAGACCAGAGCCCTATGGCACCCTGTTCCCTATATAGTGCACTAATTTAGACCAGAGCCCTATGGCACCCTATTCCCTATATAGTGCACTACTTTAGACCAGAGCCCTATGGCACCCTATTCCCTATATAGTGCACTACTTTAGACCAGAGCCCTATGGCACCCCTATTCCTATATAGTGCACTACTTTAGACCAGAGCCCTATGGCACCTATTCCCTATATAGTGCACTACTTCTGTTTTATTTTCTGCATGAACTCTTCTCTTTCTCACCATGTCTCATATATTGATTGGTCTAAACACAAAGACCATGAATGGATATATTGATTGGTTCTGAAGTCACACGCCATTGGACTGGACTCACCATGGATTCTGAAGGTGAACCCTCCAGCCAACCCTGGGAAGCCAGAGCACTCCTGTGAGGCAACGTCCCCTCATCGATCTGTAACATCACACACAGAGAGAGAGATTGTCGACACACAGGAGAGAGAGAGAGAGAGAGAGAGAGAGAGAGAGAGAGAGTCACACAGGGGAGAGAGAGAGTCGACACACAGGAGGAGAGAGAGAGAGAGAGAGAGAGAGAGAGTCGACACACAGGAGAGAGGGAGAGAGAGGGAGAGGGAGAGAGAGTGAGAGAGAGAGAGAGAGAGAGAGAGAGAGAGACACACAGGGAGGAGAGAGAGAGAGAGAGAGAGAGAGAGAGTCGACACACAGGAGAGAGAGAGAGAGAGAGAGAGAGAGAGAGAGAGAGAGACACACAGGAGAGAGAGAGAGAGAGAGAGAGAGAGAGAGAGTCGACACACAGGAGAGAGAGAGAGAGAGAGAGAGAGAGAGAGAGAGAGAGAGAGAGTCGACACAGGAGAGAGATTGGAGACGATACATTTCTGTCACATGAACATTTGCAGGAGATTTAACTGTGGAATATTGCTAGATTTAGCTATTGTCATATTTTAAAGACTATTGAACAAACACAAAGTGTAGCATATCTGTGAAAACGAATGGGAAGCTATTAAGGTACAGAGGAAAACTTGAGGACTCCTCCCCCGTTGTTCAGCTTCACCCGGGATGTGTTGACCGTAGTCAGACCAGCTAAGTCAGGACTCTCCCAGACCAGAGTCCCCTCAAAGCCCTGGACAGGAGAGAAGGACACGACAGTCCAGTCAGACAATTCCCTATTAGTATTCTCTGTTTAGAGACTTTACCATGACATAAACCTCACCTTGGGCAGAATGAACCACTCCACTGGTTTGTGCCACACACCGTTCAGACTTGTCCCAGGACTGAGCGGGCTGAAGCAGGCCGTCACCACTGCCTCCTACCACACACAGAGGAGGTGGTTGAGGAATCAACAACACACTCTGGAGATTCACCTTCTGTATCCAGTACGCTCTACTATTCTAGAGCCTTACTGCTGCTGGTCTACTGCTGCTGGTTCTACTGCTGCTGGTCTACTGCTGCTGCTGGTTCTACTGCTGCTGGTTCTACTGCTGCTGGTTCTACTGCTGCTGCTGGTTCTACTGCTGCTGGTCTACTGCTGCTGGTTCTACTGCTGCTGGTTCTACTGCTGCTGCTGGTTCTACTGCTGCTGGTCTACTGCTGCTGGTTCTACTGCTGCTGGTCTACTGCTGCTGGTCTACTGCTGCTGGTTCTACTGCTGCTGCTGGTTCTACTGCTGCTGGTTCTACTGCTGCTGGTGGTCTACTGCTGCTGCTGGTTCTACTGCTGCTGGTCTACTGCTGCTGGTTTCTGCTGCTGGTTCTACTGCTGCTGGTCTACTGCTGCTGGTCTACTGCTGCTGGTCTACTGCTGCTGGTTCTACTGCTGCTGGTCTACTGCTGCTGCTGGTTCTACTGCTGCTGCTGGTTCTACTGCTGCTGCTGGTTCTACTGCTGCTGGTTCTACTGCTGCTGGTTCTACTACTGCTGCTGGTTCTACTGCTGCTGCTGGTCTACTGCTGCTGGTCTACTGCTGCTGCTGGTCTACTGCTGCTGGTCTACTGCTGCTGGTCTACTGCTGCTGGTCTACTGCTGCTGGTCTACTGCTGCTGGTTCTACTGCTGCTGGTCTACTGCTGCTGGTTCTACTGCTGCTGGTCTACTGCTGCTGCTGGTTCTACTGCTGCTGGTTCTACTGCTGCTGCTGGTCTACTGCTGCTGCTGGTCTACTGCTGCTGGTCTACTGCTGCTGGTTCTACTGCTGCTGCTGGTTCTACTGCTGCTGGTTCTACTGCTGCTGGTTCTACTGCTGCTGGTCTACTGCTGCTGGTCTACTGCTGCTGGTCTACTGCTGCTGGTTCTACTGCTGCTAGTCTACTGCTGCTGGTCTACTGCTGCTGGTTCTACTGCTGCTGCTGGTCTACTGCTGCTGGTTCTACTGCTGCTGCTGGTCTACTGCTGCTGCTGGTTCTACTGCTGCTGCTGGTCTACTGCTGCTGCTGGTCTACTGCTGCTGGTTCTACTGCTGCTGCTGGTCTACTGCTGCTGCTGGTCTACTGCTGCTGGTCTCTGCTGCTGGTTCTACTGCTGCTGCTGGTCTACTGCTGCTGCTGGTTCTACTGCTGCTGGTTCTACTGCTGCTGGTCTACTGCTGCTGCTGGCTGCTGTTCTACTGCTGCTGGTTCTACTGCTGCTGGTCTACTGCTGCTGGTCTACTGCTGCTGGTTCTACTGCTGCTGCTGGGTCTGTTCTACTGCTGCTGGTCTACTGCTGCTGGTTCTACTGCTGCTGGTTCTACTGCTGCTGGTCTGCTGCTGGTCTGCTGCTGCTGGTCTACTGCTGCTGCTGGTCTACTGCTGCTGGTCTACTGCTGCTGCTGGTCTACTGCTGCTGGTCTACTGCTGCTGCTGGTCTACTGCTGCTGGTCTACTGCTGCTGCTGGTCTACTGCTGCTGCTGGTCTACTGCTGCTGGTCTACTGCTCAGTACAGAAAAATATTCCTCTGCTTGATATGTTTTGCTTTCCCTCAGCTCTATAAATTCCTACCACCAGCAGGAGTTTGACATTCAATAAGTTATCTGGCGGACAGCCTCAACTCAGAGAACAGCTACACTCCGAGTCCGCGAACAGCTACACTCCGAGTCCGCGAACAGCTACACCCGAGTCCACAAACAGCTACACCCGAGTCCACGAACAGCTACACTCCGAGACCACGAACAGCTACACCCCGAGTCCACGAACAGCTACACTCCGAGTCCACGAACAGCTACACTCCGAGTCCACGAACAGCTACACTCCGAGACCACGAACAGCTACACTCCGAGACCACGAACAGCTACACTCCGAGTCCACGAACAGCTACACTCCGAGACCACGAACAGCTACACCCCGAGTCCACGAACAGCTACACCCCGAGTCCACGAACAGCTACACCCCGAGACCACGAACAGCTACACCCGAGACCACGAACAGCTACACCCGAGACCACGAACAGCTACACCCCGAGACCACGAACAGCTACACCCCGAGACCACGAACAGCTACACCCCGAGACCACGAACAGCTACACCCCGAGTCCACGAACAGCTACACCCCGAGTCCACGAACAGCTACACTCCGAGACCACGAACAGCTACACCCCGAGTCCACGAACAGCTACACCCCGAGACCACGAACAGCTACACCCGAGACCACGAACAGCTACACCTCCGAGACCACGAACAGCTACACTCCGAGACCACGAACAGCTACACCCCGAGACCACGAACAGCTACACTCCGAGACCACGAACAGCTACACTCCGAGACCACGAACAGCTACACTCCGAGACCACGAACAGCTACACTCCGAGACCACGAACAGCTACACTCCGAGTCCACGAACAGCTACACTCCGAGACCACGAACAGCTACACTCCGAGACCACGAACAGCTACACTCCGAGACCACGAACAGCTACACCCGAGTCCACGAACAGCTACACTCCGAGACCACGAACAGCTACACCCCGAGTCCACGAACAGCTACACTCCGAGACCACGAACAGCTACACTCCGAGACCACGAACAGCTACACTCCGGGACCACGAACAGCTACACTCAACCGGGACCACGAACATATACAATGCTGTATATAAACCATGTACAATGCTGTATATAAACCATATATACAATGCTATATAAATATACAATGCTGTATATAAACCATATACAATGCTGTATATAAACCATGTACAATGCTGTATATAAACCATATACAATGCTGTATATAAAGCCTTATACAATGTATATAAACATGTACAATGCTGTATATAAACCATATATAAACCATGTACAATGCTGTATATAAACCATGTACAATGCTGTATATAAACCATGTACAATGCTGTATATAAACCATGTACAATGCTGTATATAAACCATGTACAATGCTGTATATAAACCATGTACAATGCTGTATATAAACCATGTACAATGCTGTATATAAACCATGTACAATGCTGTATATAAACCATGTACAATGCTGTATATAAACCATGTACAATGCTGTATATAAACCATGTACAATGCTGTATATAAACCATAAACCATGTACAATGCTGTATATAAACCATGTACAATGCTGTATATAAACCATGTACAATGCTGTATATAAACCATATACAATGCTGTATATAAACCATGTACAATGCTGTATATAAACCATGTACAATGCTGTATATAAACCATGTACAATGCTGTATATAAACCATGTACAATGCTGTATATAAACCATGTACAATGCTGTATATAAACCATATGCTGTATATAAACCATGTACAATGCTGTATATAAACCATGTACAATGCTGTATATAAACCATATACAATGCTGTATATAAACCATGTACAATGCTGTATATAAACCATGTACAATGCTGTATATAAACCATATACAATGCTGTATATAAACCATATACAATGCTGTATATAAACCATGTACAATGCTGTATATAAACCTATGTACAATGCTGTATATAAACATATACAATGCTGTATATAAACCATGTACAATGCTGTATATAAACCATATACAATGCTGTATATAAACCATGTACAATGCTGTATATAAACCATATACAATGCTGTATATAAACCATATATAAACCATGTACAATGCTGTATATAAACCATGTACAATGCTGTATATAAAAACCTGTATATAAACCATATACAATGCTGTATATAAACCCTATACAATGCTGTATATAAACCTATACAATGCTGTATATAAACCATATACAATGCTGTATATAAAGCATATATAAACCATGTACAATGCTGTATATAAACCATGTACAATGCTGTATATAAACCATGTACAATGCTGTATATAAACCATATACAATGCTGTATATAAACCATGTACAATATAAAACCATATATAAACAATGCTGTATATAAACCATGTACAATGCTGTATATAAACCATGTACAATGCTGTATATAAACCATGTACAATGCTGTATATAAACCATGTACAATGCTGTATATATATAAAAACCATATATGCTGTATATAAACCATATACAATGCTGTATATAAAACCATGTACAATGCTGTATATAAATATATAAACCATGTACAATGCTGTATATAAACCATGTACAATGCTGTATATAAACCATGTACAATGCTGTATATAAACCATATACAATGCTGTATATAAACCATGTACAATGCTGTATATAAACCATATACAATGCTGTATATAAACCATGTACAATGCTGTATATAAACCATGTACAATGCTGTATATAAACCATGTACAATGCTGTATATAAACCATGTACAATGCTGTATATAAACCATATACAATGCTGTATATAAACCATGTACAATGCTGTATATAAACCATGTACAATGCTGTATATAAACCATGTACAATGCTGTATATAAACCATGTACAATGCTGTATATAAACATGTACAATGCTGTATATAAACCATATACAATGCTGTATATAAACCATATACAATGCTGTATATAAACCATATACAATGCTGTATATAAACCATATACAATGCTGTATATAAACCATATACAATGCTGTATATAAACCATATACAATGCTGTATATAAACCATATACAATGCTGTATATAAACCATGTACAATGCTGTATATAAACCATATACAATGCTGTATATAAACCATATACAATGCTGTATATAAACCATATACAATGCTGTATATAAACCATATACAATGCTGTATATAAACCATATACAATGCTGTATATAAACCATGTACAATGCTGTATATAAACCATGTACAATGCTGTATATAAACCATGTACAATGCTGTATATAAACCATGTACAATGCTGTATATAAACCATGTACAATGCTGTATATAAACCATATACAATGCTGTATATAAACCATGTACAATGCTGTATATAAACCATGTACAATGCTGTATATAAACCATGTACAATGCTGTATATAAACCATGTACAATGCTGTATATAAACCATATACAATGCTGTATATAAACCATGTACAATGCCTGTATATAAACCATATGTACAATGCTGTATATAAACCATGTACAATGCTGTATATAAACCATGTACAATGCTGTATATAAACCATATACAATGCTGTATATAAACCATGTACAATGCTGTATATAAACCATATACAATGCTGTATATAAACCATGTACAATGCTGTATATAAACCTATATACAATGTACAATGCTGTATATAAACCATGTACAATGCTGTATATAAACCATATATATACAATGCTGTATATAAACCATGTACAATGCTGTATATAAACCAAACCTATATACAATGCTGTATATAAACCTATAATGCTGTATATATACAATGCTGTATATAAACCATGTACAATGCTGTATATAAACCATATACAATGCTGTATATAAACCATATACAATGCTGTATATAAACCATGTACAATGCTGTATATAAACCATGTACAATGCTGTATATAAACCATATACAATGCTGTATATAAACCATATACAATGCTGTATATAAACCATATACAATGCTGTATATAAACCATATACAATGCTGTATATAAACCATGTACAATGCTGTATATAAACCATATACAATGCTGTATATAAAAAACAATGCTGTATATAAACCATATACAATGCTGTATATAAACCATGTACAATGCTGTATATAAACCATGTACAATGCTGTATATAAACCATATACAATGCTGTATATAAACCCTGTACAATGCTGTATATAAACCATGTACAATGCTGTATATAAACCATGTACAATGCTGTATATAAACATATACAATGCTGTATATAAACCATGTACAATGCTGTATATAAACCATATACAATGCTGTATATAAACCATGTACAATGCTGTATATAAACCATGTACAATGCTGTATATAAACCATGTACAATGCTGTATATAAACCCATGTACAATGCTGTATATAAACCATGTACAATGCTGTATATAAACTATGTACAATGCTGTATATAAACCATGTACAATGCTGTATATAAACCATGTACAATGCTGTATATAAACCATATACAATGCTGTATATAAACCATATACAATGCTGTATATAAACCATGTACAATGCTGTATATAAACCATATACAATGCTGTATATAAACCATGTACAATGCTGTATATAAACCATGTACAATGCTGTATATAAACCATATACAATGCTGTATATAAACCATGTACAAATGCAATAATGCTGTATATAAACCACATAATGCTGTATATAAACCATATACAATGCTGTATATAAACCATATACAATGCTGTATATAAACCATGTACAATGCTGTATATAAACCATGTACAATGCTGTATATAAACTATAACAATGCTGTATATAAACCATATACAATGCTGTATATAAACCATATACAATGCTGTATATAAACTATATACAATGCTGTATATAAACTATGTACAATGCTGTATATAAACCATATACAATGCTGTATATAAACCATGTACAATGCTGTATATAAAATGTACAATGCTGTATATAAACCATGTACAATGCTGTATATAAACCATATACAATGCTGTATATAAACATATATACAATGCTGTATATAAACCATGTACAATGCTGTATATAAACCATGTACATATAAACCATGTACAATGCTGTATATAAACCATGTACAATGCTGTATATAAACTATATACAATGCTGTATATAAACCATATACAATGCTGTATATAAACCATGTACAATGCTGTATATAAACCATGTACAATGCTGTATATAAACTATATACAATGCTGTATATAAAAAAATGCTGTATATAAACCATGTACAATGCTGTATATAAACCATATACAATGCTGTATATAAACCATATACAATGCTGTATATAAACCATGTACAATGCTGTGTATATAAACCATATACAATGCTGTATATAAACCATGTACAACTGTATATAAACCAATGCTGTATATAAACCATGTACAATGCTGTATATAAACCATGTACAATGCTGTATATAAACCATGTACAATGCTGTATATAAACCATGTACAATGCTGTATATAAACCATATACAATGCTGTATATAAACCATGTACAATGCTGTATATAAACCATGTACAATGCTGTATATAAACCATGTACAATGCTGTATATAAACCATGTACAATGCTGTATATAAACCATGTACAATGCTGTATATAAACATATACAATGCTGTATATAAACCATGTACAATGCTGTATATAAAACCATGTACAATGCTGTATATAAACCAATACAATGCTGTATATAAACCATGTACAATGCTGTATATAAACTATATACAATGCTGTATATAAACCATGTACAATGCTGTATATAAACCATGTACAATGCTGTATATAAACTATATACAATGCTGTATATAAACCATGTACAATGCTGTAAATATAAAATGTACAATGCTGTATATAAACCATGTACAATGCTGTATATAAACCATGTACAATGCTGTATATAAACTATATACAATGCTGTATATAAACATATAACATGTACAATGCTGTATACAATGCTGTATATAAACCATGTACAATGCTGTATATAAACCATGTACAATGCTGTATATAAACCATGTACAATGCTGTATATAAACCATGTACAATGCTGTATATAAACCATGTACAATGCTGTATATAAACCATGTACAATGCTGTATATAAACCATATACAATGCTGTATATAAACCAATGCTGTATATAAACCATGTACAATGCTGTATATAAACCAATGCTGTATATAAACCATATACAATGCTGTATATAAACCATGTACAATGCTGTATATAAACCATGTACAATGCTGTATATAAACCATGTACAATGCTGTATATAAACCATATACAATGCTGTATATAAACCATGTACAATGCTGTATATAAACCATATACAATGCTGTATATAAACCATATACAATGCTGTATATAAACCATGTACAATGCTGTATATAAACCATATACAATGCTGTATATAAACCATGTACAATGCTGTAAACCATGTACAATGCTGTATATAAACCATGCTGTATATAAACAATGCTGTATATACAATGCTGTATATAAACCATGTACAATGCTGTATATAAAATGTACAATGCTGTATATAAACCATGTACAATGCTGTATATAAACCATATACAATGCTGTATATAAACCATATACAATGCTGTATATAAACCATGTACAATGCTGTATATAAACCATATACAATGCTGTATATAAACCATGTACAATGCTGTATATAAACCATATACAATGCTGTAATGCTGTATATAAACCATATACAATGCTGTATATAAACCATGTACAATGCTGTATATAAACCATGTACAATGCTGTATATAAACCATGTACAATGCTGTATATAAACCATATACAATGCTGTATATAAACCATATACAATGCTGTATATAAACCATATACAATGCTGTATATATATACAATGCTGTATATAAACCATATACAATGCTGTATATAAACCATGTACAATGCTGTATATAAACCATGTACAATGCTGTATATAAACCATATACAATGCTGTATATAAACCATATACAATGCTGTATATAAAATATATAAACCTATGTACAATGCTGTATATAAACCATGTACAATGCTGTATATAAACCATGTACAATGCTGTATATAAACCATGTACAATGCTGTATATAAACCATGCTGTACAATGCTGTATATAAACCATGTACAATGCTGTATATAAACCATATACAATGCTGTATATAAACCATACAATGTACAATGCTGTATATAAACCATATACAATGCTGTATATAAACCATATACAATGCTGTATATAAAAACAATGCTGTATATAAAGCCATACAATGCTGTATATAAACCATGTACAATGCTGTATATAAACCATATATAAACCATGTACAATGCTGTACAATGCTGTATATAAACCATGTACAATATATGCTGTATATAAACCATGTACAATGCTGTATATAAACCATATACAATGCTGTATATAAACCATGTACAATGCTGTATATAAACCATGTACAATGCTGTATATAAACCATGTACAATGCTGTATATAAACCATGTACAATGCTGTATATAAACCATATACAATGCTGTATATAAACCATATACAATGCTGTATATAAACCATGTACAATGCTGTATATAAACCATATACAATGCTGTATATAAACCATAAACTGTATATACAATGTACAATGCTGTATATAAACCATGTACAATGCTGTATATAAACCATGTACAATGCTGTATATAAACCATGTACAATGCTGTATATAAACCATGTACAATGCTGTATATAAACCATGTACAATGTATATAAACCATATACAATGCTGTATATAAACCATATACAATGCTGTATATAAACCCTATACAATGCTTATATAAACCATATACAATGCTGTATATAAACCATATACAATGCTGTATATAAACCATGTACAATGCTGTATATAAACCATGTACAATGCTGTATATAAACCATGTACAATGCTGTATATAAACCATGTACAATGCTGTATATAAACCTATACAATACAATGCTGTATATAAACCATGTACAATGCTGTATATAAACCATGTAAACCATATATAAACCATATACAATGCTGTATATAAACCATGTACAATGCTGTATATAAACCATGTACAATGCTGTATATAAACCATGTACAATGCTGTATATAAACCATATACAATGCTGTATATAAACCATATACAATGCTGTATATAAACCATATACAATGCTGTATATAAACCATATACAATGCTGTATATAAACCATATACAATGCTGTATATAAACCATATACAATGCTGTATATAAACCATATACAATGCTGTATATAAACCATATACAATGCTGTATATAAACCATATACAATGCTGTATATAAACCATATACAATGCTGTATATAAACCATATACAATGCTGTATATAAACCATATACAATGCTGTATATAAACCATGTACAATGCTGTATATAAACCATATACAATGCTGTATATAAACCATATACAATGCTGTATATAAACCATATACAATGCTGTATATAAAATATACCTGTATATAAACCATGTACAATGCTGTATATAAACCATATACAATGCTGTATATAAACCATATACAATGCTGTATATAAACCATGTACAATGCTGTATATAAACCATATACAATGCTGTATATAAACCATATACAATGCTGTATATAAAAACCATGTACAATGCTGTATATAAACCATATACAATGCTGTATATAAACCATGTACAATGCTGTATATAAACCATATACAATGCTGTATATAAACCATGCTGTATATAAACCATATACAATGCTGTATATAAACCATATACAATGCTGTATATAAACCCAATGCTGTATATAAACAATACAATGCTGTATATAAACCATATACAATGCTGTATATAAACCATGTACAATGCTGTATATAAACCATATACAATGCTGTATATAAACTATACAATGCTGTATATAAACCATGTACAATGCTGTATATAAACCATGTACAATGCTGTATATAAACCATATATAAACAATATACAATGCTGTATATAAACCATATATAAACCATATACAATGCTGTATATAAACCCTATACAATGCTGTATATAAACCATGTAAACTCCTATACTGTATATAAACCATGTACAATGCTGTATATAAACCCTATACAATGCTGTATATAAACCATATACAATGCTGTATATAAACCATGTACAATGCTGTATATAAACCATGTACAATGCTGCATATAAACCATGTACAATATAAAACCATACAATGCTATACAATGCTGTATATAAACATATACAATGCTGTATATAAACCATATACAATGCTGTATATAAACCATGTACAATGCTGTATATAAACCATATACAATGCTGTATATAAACCATGTACAATGCTGTATATAAACCATGTACAATGCTGTATATAAACCATGTACAATGCTGTATATAAACCATATACAATGCTGTATATAAACCATGTACAATGCTGTATATAAACCATGTACAATGCTGTATATAAACCATGTACAATGCTGTATATAAACCATATACAATGCTGTATATAAACCATATACAATGCTGTATATAAACCCAATGCTGTATATAAACCATGTACAATGCTATATAAACCATGTACAATGCTGTATATAAACCATACAATGCTGTATATAAACCATGTATATATACAATGCTGTATATAAACCATATACAATGCTGTATATAAACCATGTACAATGCTGTATATAACAATGCTGTATATAAACCATGTACAATGCTGTATATAAACCATGTACAATGCTGTATATAAACCATATACAATGCTGTATATAAACCATGTACAATGCTGTATATAAACCCTATACAATGCTGTATATAAACCCTATACAATGCTGTATATAAACCATGTACAATGCTGTATATAAACCCTATAAACCAACAATGCTGTATATAAACCAATGTATATAAACCATATATAAACCATATACAATGCTGTATATAAACCATGTACAATGCTGTATATAAACCCTGTATATAAACCTATAAACCAATTCTGTATATAAACCCTATACAATGCTGTATATAAACCCTATACAATTCTGTATATAAACCCTATACAATGCTGCATATAAACCATATACAATGCTGTATATAAACCATATATAAACCATGTACAATGCAATGCTGTATATAAACCCTGTATATACAATTCTGTATATAAACCCTATACCTGTATATAAACCATATACAATGTATATAAACCCTATACTGTATATAAACCATGTACAATGCTGTATATAAACCATATACAATGCTGTATATAAACCATGTACAATGCTGTATATAAACCATATAAATATAAACCATATATAAACCATACAATGCTGTATATAAACTATATACAATATACCATATACAATGCTGTATATAAACCATATACAATGCTGTATATAAAAACCTGTATATAAACCATGTACAATGCTGTATATAAACCATATACAATGCTGTATATAAACCATATACAATGCTGTATATGTACAATGCCGTATAAACTTTATACAATGCTGTATATAAACCATATAATGTTGTGTATATAAACTATACAATGCTGTATATAAACCTATACAATGCTGTATATAAACCATATAAACCCTATACAATGCTGTATATAAACCATATACAATGCTGTATATAAAAACAATGCTGTATATAAAACCATGTACAATGCTGTATATAAACCATGTACAATGCTGTATATAAACCATATACAATGCTGTATATAAACCATGTACAATGCTGTATATAAACCATGTACAATGCTGTATATATAAACTGTATATAAACCATGTACAATGCTGTATATAAACCATGTACAATGCTGTATATAAACCATATACAATGCTGTATATAAACCATATATAAACCATATACAATGCTGTATATAAACCATATATAAAACCATATGCTGTATATAAACCATATACAATGCTGTATATAAACCCTATACAATGCTGTATATAAACCATGTACAATGCTGTATATAAACCATGTACAATGCTGTATATAAACCATGTACAATGCTGTATATAAACCATATACAATGCTATATAAACCATGTACAATGCTGTATATAAACCCTATACAATGCTGTATATAAACCATGTATATAAACCATATACAATGCTGCATATATAAACCATGTACAATGCTGTATATAAACCATATACAATGCTGTATATAAACCATGTACAATGCTGTATATAAACCATATACAATGCTGTATATAAACCATATACAATGCTGTATATAAAAACCTGTATATAAATATACAATGCTGTATATAAACCATATACAATGCTGTATATAAACCATATATAAACCATATACAATGCTGTATATAAACCCTATACAATGCTGTATATAAACCATATACAATGCTGTATATAAACCATGTACAATGCTGTATATAAACCATATACAATGCTGTATATAAACCATATACAATGCTGTATATAAACCATGTACAATGCTGTATATAAACCAACAATGCTGCATATAAACCATGTACAATGCTGCATATAAACCATGTACAATGCTGCATATAAACCATGTACAATGCTGTATATAAACCATGTACAATGCTGTATATAAACCATATACAATGCTGTATATAAACCATGTACAATGCTGTATATAAACCATGTACAATGCTTACACAATTGTATATAAACCATGTACAATGCTGTATATAAACCATGTACAATGCTGTATATAAACCATGTACAATGCTGTATATAAACCATGTACAATGCTGCATATAAACCATGTACAATGCTGTATATAAACCTGTACAATGTATATAAACCATATACAATGCTGTATATAAACCATGTACAATGCTGTATATAAACCATGTACAATGCTGTATATAAACCATGTACAATGTGTATATAAACCATGTATATAAACTATATACAATGCTGTATATAAACCATGTACAATGCTGTATATAAACCATGTACAATGCTGTATATAAACCATGTACAATGCTGTATATAAACCATGTACAATGCTGTATATAAACCATATACAATGCTGTATATAAACCATGTACAATGCTGTATATAAACCTATACAATGCTGTATATAAACCATATACAATGCTGTATATAAACCATATACAATGCTGTATATAAACCATATACAATGCTGTATATAAACCATATACAATGTATATAAACCCTATACAATGCTGTATATAAACCATACAATGCTGTATATAAACCATGTACAATGCTGTATATAAACCATGTACAATGCTGTATATAAACCATGTACAATGCTGTATATAAACCATGTACAATGCTGTATATAAACCATATACAATGCTGTATATAAACCATGTACAATGCTGTATATAAACCATGTACAATGCTGTATATAAACCATGTACAATGCTGTATATAAACCATATACAATGCTGTATATAAACCATATACAATGCTGTATATAAACCATATACAATGCTGTATATAAACCATGTACAATGCTGTATATAAACCATATACAATGCTGTATATAAACCATATACAATGCTGTATATAAACCATGTACAATGCTGTATATAAACCATATACAATGCTGTATATATAACCTATGTAAACAATGCTGTATATAAACCATATACAATGCTGTATATAAACCATACAATGCTGTATATAAACCATGTACAATGCTGTATATAAACCCTATACAATGCTGTATATAAACCATATACAATGCTGTATATAAACCATGTACAATGCTGTATATAAACCATATACAATGCTGTATATAAACCCTATACAATGCTGTATATACAATGCTGTATATAAACCATATACAATGCTGTATATAAACCATGTACAATGCTGTATATATGTACAATGCTGTATATAAACCATGTACAATGCTGTATATAAACCATATACAATGCTGTATATAAACCATATATAAACCATGTACAATGCTGTATATAAACCATGTACAATGCTGTATATAAACCATGTACAATGCTGTATATAAACCATATACAATGCTGTATATAAACCCTATACAATGCTGTATATAAACCATATACAATGCTGTATATAAACCCAATGCTATACCAATGCTGTATATAAACCCTATACAATGCTGTATATAAACCATGTACAATGCTGTATATAAACCATGTACAATGCTGTATATAAAATATACAATGCTGTATATAAACCATGTACAATGCTGTATATAAACCCTATACAATGCTGTATATATATAAACCTGTATATGTATACAATGCTGTATATAAACCATATACAATGCTGTATATAAACCATATACAATGCTGTATATAAACCATATACAATGCTGTATATAAACCGTATATAAACCATATAAATGCTGTATAAATATACAATGCTGTATATAAACCATATACAATGCTGTATATAAACCCTATACAATGCTTTGTATATAAACCATATACAATGCTGTATATAAACCCTATACAATGCTGTATATAAACCATATACAATGCTGTATATAAATATACAATGCTGTATATAAACCATATACAATGCTGTATATAAACCATATACAATGCTGTATATAAAAACCATGTAACAATGCTGTATATAAACCATGTACAATGCTGTATATAAACCCTATACAATGCTGTATATAAACCATGTACAATGCTGTATATAAACCATGTACAATGCTGTATATAAACCATGTATACAATGCTAATGCTGTATATAAAAATACAATGCTGTATATAAACCATGTACAATGCTGTATATAAACCATAGTATATAAACAATTGCTGTACAATGCTGTATATAAACCATGTACAATGCTGTATATAAACCATGTACAATGCTGTATATAAACCATGTACAATGCGTATATAAATATGGCCAATGCTGTATATAAACCATGTACAATGCTGTATATAAACCATGTACAATGCTGTATATAAACCATGTACAATGCTGTATATAAACCATATACAATGCTATATATATATGCTGTATATAAACCATGTACAATGCTGTATATAAACCATATACAATGCTGTATATAAACCATGTACAATGCTGTATATAAAAATATATAAGTAATGCTGTATATAAACCATATACAATGCTGTATATAAACCATATACAATGCTGTATATAAACCATATACAATGCTGTATATAAAACCATGTACAATGCTGTATATAAACCATGTACAATGCTGTATATAAACCATGTACAATGCTGTATATAAACCTGTACAATGCTGTATATAAACCAATGCCTGTACAATGCCCTGCTGTATATACAGTTGTATATAACCTCAATGCTGTATATAAACCATACAATGTATGTTAAACCCTGTACATGGGTTATAAACAGCATTGTACAATGCTGTATATAAACCATGTACAATGTTTATATAAGCTACATGCCGTATATAAACTATGTACATGCTGTATATAAACCATGTACATGCTGTATATAAAGCATTGTACAATGCTGTTTATAAACCATGTACAATGCTGTATATAAGCATGTACAATGCTGTATATAAACCATGTACAATGCTTTATATAAACCATATACAATGCTGTATGCAATGCTGTATAAACCCTGCTGTATATAAACCATGTACAATGCTGTATATAAACCCTATAAACTATATACAATACAATGCTGTATATAAACCATGTACAATGCTGTATATAAATGCCCTATACAATGCTGTATATAAACCATGTACAATGCTGTATATAAACCATGTACAATGCTGTATATAAACCATATACAATGCTGTATATAAACCATGTACAATGCTGCATATAAACCATGTACAATGCTGTATATAAACCATAATAATGCTGTATATAACCCTGTTGTTATATCATGCCATGCTGTATATAAACCATGTACAATGCTGTATATAAACCATGTACAATGCTGTATATAAACCATGTACAATGCTGTATATAAACCATGTACAATGCTCCTGTATATAAACCCTGTACAATGCTGTATATAAACCATATACAATGCTGTATATAAACCATGCACAATGCTGTATATCATGAACTACAATGCTGTATATAAAATCCCCATATTACCGCTGTATATAAACCATATACATGCCTGTAAATATAAATGCCATGTACAATGCTGTATATAAACCATGTACAATGCTGTATATAAACCATGTACAATGCTGTATATAAACATATTGTATATAAACTATGTACAATGTTGTATATAAACCATGTACAATGCTGTATATACAACCTATATAAACCATGTATTAATGCTGTATATAAACCGTATTAATGTTGTATATAAACAATGCTGTATATAAACCATGTACAATGCTGTATATAAACTATATACAATGCTGTATATAAACCATGTACAATGCTGTATATAACCATGTACAATGCTGTATATAAACTATATATGCAAATAATACAATGCTGTATATAAACCATATACAATGCTGTATATAAACTATGTACAATGCTGTATATAAACCATGTACAATGCTGTATATAAACTATGTACAATGCTGTATATAAAACCATGTACAATGCTGTATATAAACCCTGTACAATGCTGTGTATATAAACCATATACAATGCTGTATATAAGCCATGTACAATGCTGTATATAAACCATATATAAACCATGTACAATGCTGTATATAAACCATATATATAAACCATGTACAATGCTGTATATAAACCATATACAATGCACATATATAAACCCTATACAATGCTGTATATAAACCATGTACAATGCTGTATATAAACCATATACAATGCTGTATATAAACCATGTACAATGCTGCATATAAACCCTATACAATAAGCTGTATATAAACCATGTACAATGCTGTATATAAACCATGTACAATGCTGTATATAAACCATGTACAATGCTGTATATAAACCATGTGTATAAACCATATACAATGCTGTATATAAACCCTATACAATGCTGTATATAAACCATGTACAATGCTGTATATAAAACCATATACAATGCTGTATATAAACCATATACAATGCTGTATATAAACCATGTACAATGCTGTATATAAACTATATACATGCTGTATATAAACTCTATACAATGCTGTATATAAACCATATACAATGCTGTATATAAACCATGTACAATGCTGCATATAAACCATGTACAATGCTAGCAAACCATGTACAATGCTGTATATAAACCATGTACAATGCTGTATATAAAACCCTATACAATGCTGTATATAAACCATATATAAACCATGTACAATGCTGTATATAAACCCTATACAATGCTGTATATAAACCATGTACAATGCTGTATATAAACCATGTACAATGCTGTATATAAACCCTATACAATGCTGTATATAAAACTCCTGTACAATGCTGTATATAAACCATGTACAATGCTGTATATAAACTATATAAACCATATAAACAATGCTGTATATAAACCATATACAATGCTGTATATAAACCATGTACAATGCTGTATATAAACCATGTACAATGCTGTATATAAACCCTATACAATGCCAGAGCAGCAAACCATGTATATAAAACCATGTACAATGCTGTATATAAACCCTGTACAATGCTGTATATAAACCATATATAAACCATGTACAATGCTGTATATAAACCCTATACAATGCTGTATATAACCATATATGTACAACCATATAACCCTATACAATGCTGTATATAAACTATATACAATGCTGTATATAAACCATGTGTACAATTGTATATAAACCATATGTACAATGCTGCATATAAACCATATATAAACCATGCACAATGCTGTATATAAACCAACCCTATGTTGTAGAGAACCATATATAAACTATGTACAATGCTGTATATAAACC
>NW_026284518.1:0-32494 GCF_023373465.1 Oncorhynchus keta
TAGAGGTTGGTCATCATCTGGTATACCATCCAGAGGTTGGTCGTCATCTGGTATACCATCCAGAGTGGGTCGTCATCTGGTATACCATCCAGAGGTTGATCATCATCTGGTATACCATCCAGAGTGGGTCATCATCTGGTATACCATCCAGAGTGGGTCGTCATCTGGTATACCATCCAGAGGTTGATCATCATCTGGTATACCATCCAGAGTGGGTCATCATCTGGTATACCATCCAGAGTGGGTCATCATCTGGTATACCATCCAGAGGTTGGTCATCATCTGGTATACCATCCAGAGGTTGGTCATCATCTGGTATACCATCCAGAGTGGGTCGTCATCTGGTATACCATCTAGAGGTTGGTCATCATCTGGTATACCATCCAGAGTGGGTCATCATCTGGTATACCATCTAGAGGTTGATCATCATCTGGTATACCATCTAGAGGTTGATCATCATCTGGTATACCATCTAGAGGTTGATCATCATCTGGTATACCATCTAGAGGTTGATCATCATCTGGTATACCATCTAGAGGTTGATCATCATCTGGTATACCATCTAGAGGTTGATCATCATCTGGTATACCATCTAGAGGTTGATCATCATCTGGTATACCATCTAGAGGTTGGCCATCATCTGGTATACCATCCAGAGTGGGTCGTCATCTGGTCTACCTTCCAGAGGTTGGTCATCATCTGGTATACCATCCAGAGTGGGTCGTCATCTGGTATACCATCTAGAGGTTGGTCATCATCTGGTATACCATCCAGAGTGGGTCATCATCTGGTATACCATCTAGAGGTTGATCATCATCTGGTATACCATCTAGAGGTTGATCATCATCTGGTATACCATCTAGAGGTTGGTCATCATCTGGTATACCATCTAGAGGTTGATCATCATCTGGTATACCATCCAGAGGTTGGTCATCATCTGGTATACCATCCAAATCAAATCAAATCAAATCTATTTATATAGCCCATCTAGAGGTTGGATCATCTCAAAGTGCTGTACAGAAATCCAGCCTAAAAACCCCAAACAGCAAACAATGCAGGTTAAAAGCATCATCTGGAAAACCATCTAGAAAGGTTGAAGATCATCTGGTAGGAACCATCTAGGGGTGGCCAGTCCTCATCTGGCTGTGCCATCTAGAGATTATAACAGAACATGACCAAGATGTTCAAATGTTCATAAATGACCAGCATGGTTTAATAATAATCTGGCAGAACAGTTGAAACTGGCAGCAGCACAGTCAGGTGGACTGGGGACAGCAAGAGCCTTCATGTCATCATCCTGGGGCACGGTCCTAGGGCTCATCATCTGAGCATAGCATCCAGGTGGACTGGGGGATCATCTGGAGTCCCATGTCAGGTAGTCCTGGGACATGGTCCTAGGGCTCAGGTCCTCCAGAGAGAGGAAAGAGAGAAGGAGAGAATTAGAGAACGTCATCACTTAGATTCATCCAGACACCGAATAGGACAGGAGAAGTATCAGATATAACAAACTGAGGTAGGACACATCATCTGGCATAAATACTGGAGGCTGAGACAGGAGGGGTCAGGAGACACTGTGGCCCCATCCAGTCCCCCGGACAGGGCCAAACAGGAAGGATATACCACCCACTTTGCCAAAGCACATCCCCCACACCACTAGAGGGATATCTTCAACCACCAACTTACCATCCTGAGACAAGGTTGGTATAGCCCACAAAGATCTCCGCCACGGTACAACCCAAGGGGGGCAACCTAGACAGGCCGACCACAACAGTGAATCAACCACCCAGGTGACGTCACCCCCCAGGGACGGCACGAGAGAGCCCCAGCAAGCCAGTGACTCAGCCCCGTAACAGGGTTAGAGGCAGAGAATCCCAGTGGAAAGAGGGGAACCGGCCAGGCAGAGACAGCAAGGGCGGTTCGTTGCTCCAGAGCCTTTCCGTTCACCTTCCCACTCCTGGGCCAGACTACACTCAATCATATGACCCACTGAAGAGATGAGTCTTCAGTAAAGACTTAAAGGTTGAGACCGAGTTTGCGTCTCTGACATGGGTAGGCAGACCGTTCCATAAAAATGGAGCTCTATAGGAGAAAGCCCTGCCTCCAGCTGTTTGCTTAGAAATTCTAGGGGACAATTAGGAGGCCTGCATCTTGTGACCGTAGCGACGTGTAGGTATGTACGGCAGGACCAAATCAGAGAGGTAGGTAGGAGCAAGCCCATGTAATGCTTTGTAGGTTAGCAGTAAAACCTTGAAATCAGCCCTTGCTTTGACAGGAAGCCAGTGTAGAGAGGCTAGCACTGGAGTAATATGATCAAATTTTTTGGTTCTAGTCAGATTCTATCAGCCGTATTTAGCACTAACTGAAGTTTATTTAGTGCTTTATCCGGGTAGCCGGAAAATAGAGCATTGCAGTAGTCTAACCTAGAAGTGACAAAAGCATGGATTAATTTTTCTGCATCATTTTTGGACAGAAAGTTTCTGATTTTTGCAATGTTACTAGATGGAAAAAAGCTGTCCTCGAAATGGTCTTGATATGTTCTTCAAAAGAGAGATCAGGGTCCAGAGTCGAGGTCCTTCACAGTTTTATTTGAGGACTGTACAACCATTAAGATTAATTGTCAGATTCAACAGAAGATCTCTTTGTTTCTTGGGACCTAGAACAAGCATCTCTGTTTTGTCCAGTTTAATAGTAGAAAGTTTGCAGCCATCCACTTCCTTATGTCTGAAACACATGCTTCTAGCGAGGCAATTTTGGGGCTTCACCATGTTTCATTGAAATGTACAGCTGTGTGTCATCCGCATAGCAGTGAAAGTTTACATTATGTTTTCGAATAACATCCCCAAGAGGTAAATATATAGTGAAAACAATAGTGGTCCTAAAACAGAACCTTGAGGAACACCGAAATGTACAGTTGATTTGTCAGAGGACAAACCATTCACAGAGACAAACTGATATCTTTCCGACAGATAAGATCTAAACCAGGCCAGAACTTGTCCGTGTAGACCAATTTGGGTTTCCAATCTCTCCAAAAGAATGTGGTGATCGATGGTATCAAAAGCAGCACTAAGGTCTAGGAGCACGAGGACAGATGCAGAGCCTCGGTCCGATGCCATTAAAATGTCATTTACCACCTTCACAAGTGCCGTCTCAGTGCTATGATGGGGGTCTAAAACCAGACTGAAGCATTTCGTATACATTGTTTGTCTTCAGGAAGGCAGTGAGTTGCTGCGCAACAGCCTTCTCTAAAATCTTTGAGAGGAATGGAAGATTCGATATAGGCCGATAGTTTTTTATATTTTCTGGGTCAAGGTTTGGCTTTTTCAAGAGAGGCTTTATTACTGCCACTTTTAGTGAGTTTGGTACACATCCAGTGGATAGAGAGCCGTTTATTATGTTCAACATAGGAGGGCCAAGCACAGGAAGCAGCTCTTTCAGTAGTTTAGTTGGAATAGGGTCCAGTATACAGCTTGAAGGTTTAGAGGCCATGATTATTTTCATCATTGTGTCAAGAGATATAGTACTAAAACACTTGAGCGTCTCTCTTGATCCTAGGTCCTGGCAGAGTTGTGCAGACTCAGGACAACTGAGGTTTGGAGGAATACGCAGGTTTAAAGAGGAGTCCGTAATTTGCTTTCTAATAATCATAATCTTTTCCTCAAAGAAGTTCATGAATTTATCACTGCTAAAGTGAAAGTCATCCTCTTGGGAATGCTGCTTTTTAGTTAGCTTTTCCACAGTAGCAAAAAGGAATTTCGGATTGTTCTTATTTTCCTCAATTAAGTTAGAAAAATAGGACGATCGAGCAGCAGTAAGGGCTCTTCGGTACTGCACGGTACCGTCCTTCCAAGCTAGTCGGAAGACTTCCAGTTTGGTGTGGCGCCATTTCCGTTCCAATTTTCTGGAAGCTTGCTTCAGAGCTCGGGTATTTTCTGTGTACCAGGGAGCTAGTTTCTTATGAGACATTTTTTAGTTTTTAGGGTGCAACTGCATCTAGGTATTGCGCAAGGTTAAATTGAGATCCTCAGTTAGGTGGTTAACGGATTTTTGTCCTCTGGCGTCCTTGGGTAGGCAGAGGGAGTCTGGAAGGGCATCAAGGAATCTTTGTGTTGTCTGTGAATTTATAGCACGACTTTTGATGTTCCTTGGTTGGGGTCTGAGCAGATTATTTGTTGCAATTGCAAACGTAATAAAATGGTGGTCCGATAGTCCAGGATTATGAGGAAAAACATTAAGATCCACAACATTTATTCCATGGGACAAAACTAGGTCCAGCGTATGACTGTGACAGTGAGTGGGTCCAGAGACATGTTGGACAAAACCCACTGAGTCGATGATGGCTCCAAAAGCCTTTTGGAGTGGGTCTGTGGACTTTTCCATGTGAATATTAAAGTCACCAAAGATTAGAATATTATCTGCAATGACTACAAGGTCTGATAGGAATTCAGGGAACTCAGTGAGAAACGCTGTATATGGCCCAGGAGGCCTGTAAACAGTAGCTATAAAAAGTGATTGAGTAGGCTGCATAGATTTCATGACTAGAAGCTCAAAAGACAAAAACGTCATTTTTTTTTTTTTTTGGTAAATTGAAATTTGCTATCGTAAATGTTAGCAACACCTCCGCCTTTGCGGGATGCACGGGGATATGGTCACTAGTGTAGCCAGGAGGTGAGGCCTCATTTAACACAGTAAATTCATCAGGCTTAAGCCATGTTTCAGTCAGGCCAATCACATCAAGATTATGATCAGTGATTAGTTCATTGACTATAATTGCCTTTGAAGTAAGGGATCTAACATTAAGTAGCCCTATTTTGAGATGTGAGGTATCATGATCTCTTTCAGTAATGACAGGAATGGAGGTGGTCTTTATCCTAGTGAGATTGCTAAGGCGAACACCGCCATGTTTAGTTTTGCCCAACCTAGGTCGAGGCACAGACACGGTCTCAATGGTGATAGCTGAGCTGACTACACTGACTATGCTAGTGGCAGACTCCACTATGCTGGCAGGCTGGCTAATAGCCTGCTGCCTGGCCTGCACCCTATTTCATTGTGGAGCTAGAGGAGTTAGAGCCCTGTCTATGTTGGCAGATAAGATGAGAGCACCCCTCCAGCTAGGATGGAGTCCGTCACTCCTCAGCAGGTCAGGCTTGGTCCTGTTTGTGGGTGAGTCCCAGAAAGAGGGCCAATTATCTACAAATTCTATCTTTTGGGAGGGGCAGAAAACAGTTTTCAACCAGCGATTGAGTTGTGAGACTCTGCTGTAGAGCTCATCACTCCCCTAACTGGGAGGGGGCCAGAGACAATTACTCGATGCCGACACATCTTTCTAGCTGATATGCACGCAGAAGCTATGTTGCGCTTGGTGATCTCTGACTGTTTCATCCTAACATCGTTGGTGCCGACGTGGATAACAATATCTCTATACTCTCTACACTCGCCAGTTTTAGCTTTAGCCAGCACCATCTTCAGATTAGCCTTAACGCCGGTAGCCCTGCCCCGGGTAAACAGTGTATGATCGCTGGATGATTCGCTTTAAGTCTAATACTGCGGGTAATGGAGTCGCCAATGACTAGAGTTTTCAATTTGTCAGAGCTAATGGTGGGAAGCTTCGGCGTCTCAGACCCCGTAACGGGAGGAGTAGGGACCAGAGAAGACTCGGTCTCTGACTCCGACCCGCTGCTTAATGGGGAAAACCGGTTGAAAGTTTCTGTCTGCTGAATGAGCGACACCGGTTGAGCGTTCCTACAGCATTTCCTTCCAGAAACCGTGAGAAAGTTGTCCGGCTGCGGGGACTGTGCCAGGGGATTTATACTACTATCTGTACTTACTGGTGGCACAGACGCTGTTTCATCCTTTCCTACACTGAAATTACCCTTGCCTAACGATTGCGTCTGAAGCTGGGCTTGCAGTACAGCTATCCTCGCCGTAAGGCGAGCACAGCGGCTGCAATTAGAAGGCATCATGTTAATGTTACTACTTAGCTTCGGCTGTTGGAGGTCCTGACGAATCGTGTCCAGATAAAGCGTCCGGAGTGAAAAAGTTGAGGAAAAAATAAATAAATATATGAACGGTAATTAAAAAGTGAAACCCGTAAAGTTGTCAGGTAGCAAAATAGGTTGGCAACAAAACGCACAGCAATTCGAAAACAAGCCTGCAAGTTGTGACCGGAAATGACGTAATGACAATGGTGTTTGTTCTTCACTGGTTGCCCTTTTCTTGTGGCAACCGGTCACAAAATCCAGAGGTTGGTCATCATCTGGTATACCATCCAGAGGTTGGTCATCATCTGGTATACCATCCAGAGTGGGTCATCATCTGGTATACCATCCAGAGTGGGTCATCATCTGGTATACCATCCAGAGGTTGGTCATCATCTGGTATACCATCCAGAGGTTGGTCATCATCTGGTATACCATCCAGAGTGGGTCATCATCTGGTATACCATCAAGAGGTTGGTCATCATCTGGTATACCATCCAGAGGTTGGTCATCATCTGGTATACCATCCAGAGTGGGTCATCATCTGGTATACCATCCAGAGGTTGGTCATCATCTGGTATACCATCCAGAGGTTGGTCATCATCTGGTATACCATCCAGAGTGGGTCGTCACCTGGTACACCATCCAGAGGTTGGTCATCATCTGGTATACCATCCAGAGGTTGGTCATCATCTGGTATACCATCCAGAGTGGGTCTTCACCTGGTACACCATCCAGAGGTTGGTCATCATCTGGTATACCATCCAGAGGTTGGTCATCATCTGGTATACCATCCAGAGTGGGTCGTCATCTGGTATACCATCCAGAGGTTGATCATCATCTGGTATACCATCCAGAGTGGGTCATCATCTGGTATACCATCCAGAGTGGGTCATCATCTGGTATACCATCCAGAGGTTGGTCATCATCTGGTATACCATCCAGAGGTTGGTCATCATCTGGTATACCATCCAGAGTGGGTCATCATCTGGTATACCATCCAGAGGTTGGTCATCATCTGGTATACCATCCAGAGGTTGGTCATCATCTGGTATACCATCCAGAGGTTGGTCATCATCTGGTATACCATCTAGAGGTTGGTCATCATCTGGTATACCATCTAGAGGTTGATCATCATCTGGTATACCATCTAGAGGTTGATCATCATCTGGTATACCATCTAGAGGTTGATCATCATCTGGTATACCATCTAGAGGTTGATCATCATCTGGTATACCATCTAGAGGTTGATCATCATCTGGTATACCATCTAGAGGTTGATCATCATCTGGTATACCATCTAGAGGTTGATCATCATCTGGTATACCATCCAGAGGTTGATCATCATCTGGTATACCATCTAGAGGTTGGTCATCATCTGGTATACCATCCAGAGTGGGTCATCATCTGGTATACCATCCAGAGGTTGATCATCATCTGGTATACCATCCAGAGGTTGGTCATCATCTGGTATACCATCTAGAGGTTGGTCATCATCTGGTATACCATCTAGAGGTTGGTCATCATCTGGTATACCATCTAGAGGTTGGTCATCATCTGGTATACCATCTAGAGGTTGGTCATCATCTGGTATACCATCCAGAGGTTGGTCATCATCTGGTATACCATCCAGAGGTTGGTCATCATCTGGTATACCATCCAGAGGTTGGTCATCATCTGGTATACCATCTAGAGGTTGGTCATCATCTGGTATACCATCTAGAGGTTGGTCATCATCTGGTATACCATCTAGAGGTTGGTCATCATCTGGTATACCATCCAGAGTGGGTCATCATCTGGTATACCATCTAGAGGTTGATCATCATCTGGTATACCATCTAGAGGTTGATCATCATCTGGTATACCATCTAGAGGTTGATCATCATCTGGTATACCATCTAGAGGTTGATCATCATCTGGTATACCATCCAGAGGTTGGTCATCATCTGGTATACCATCTAGAGGTTGGTCATCATCTGGTATACCATCCAGAGTGGGTCGTCATCTGGTATACCTTCCAGAGGTTGGTCATCATCTGGTATACCATCCAGAGTGGGTCGTCATCTGGTATACCATCCAGAGGTTGATCATCATCTGGTATACCATCCAGAGTGGGTCATCATCTGGTATACCATCCAGAGGTTGGTCATCATCTGGTATACCATCCAGAGGTTGGTCATCATCTGGTATACCATCTAGAGGTTGGTCATCATCTGGTATACCATCCAGAGTGGGTCATCATCTGGTATACCATCTAGAGGTTGATCATCATCTGGTATACCATCTAGAGGTTGATCATCATCTGGTATACCATCTAGAGGTTGATCATCATCTGGTATACCATCTAGAGGTTGATCATCATCTGGTATACCATCTAGAGGTTGATCATCATCTGGTATACCATCCAGAGGTTGGTCATCATCTGGTATACCATCCAGAGGTTGGTCATCATCTGGTATACCATCCAGATGTTGGTCGTCATCTGGTATACCATCCAGAGGTTGGTCATCATCTGGTATACCATCTAGAGGTTGGTCATCATCTGGTATACCATCTAGAGGTTGGTCATCATCTGGTATACCATCTAGAGGTTGGTCATCATCTGGTATACCATCCAGAGTGGGTCATCATCTGGTATACCATCTAGAGGTTGATCATCATCTGGTATACCATCTAGAGGTTGATCATCATCTGGTATACCATCTAGAGGTTGATCATCATCTGGTATACCATCTAGAGGTTGATCATCATCTGGTATACCATCCAGAGGTTGGTCATCATCTGGTATACCATCTAGAGGTTGGTCATCATCTGGTATACCATCCAGAGTGGGTCGTCATCTGGTATACCATCCAGAGGTTGGTCATCATCTGGTATACCATCCAGAGTGGGTCGTCATCTGGTATACCATCCAGAGGTTGATCATCATCTGGTATACCATCCAGAGTGGGTCATCATCTGGTATACCATCCAGAGGTTGGTCATCATCTGGTATACCATCCAGAGGTTGGTCATCATCTGGGTATACCATCATCTAGAGGTTGGTCATCATGTATACCATCCAGACTGATCATCATCTGGTATACCATCTAGAGGTTGATCATCATCTGGGTATACCATCTAGAGGTTGATCATCATCAGTATACCATCTAGAGGTTGATCATCATCTGGTATACCATCTAGAGGTTGATCATCATCTGGTATACCATCTAGAGGTTGATCATCATCTGGTACCATCTAGAGGTTGGCCATCATCTGGTATACCATCCAGAGTGGGTCTTCATCTTACTACCTTCCAGAGGTTGGTCATCATCCAGTACCATCCAGAGTGGGTCTCATCTGGTATACCATCTAGAGGTTGTCATCAGGTATACCATCCAGAGAGGGTCATCATCTGGTTCAGTATCCAGAGAATGGGTCATCATATACCATCTAGAGGTTGATCATCATCTGGTAACCATTTAGAGGTTGATCATCATCTGGGTATATCATCAGAGGTTGATCATCAGGTATAGTCCATCTAGAGGTTGATCATCATCTGGCATGGCGCCATCCTGGTCATCATCTGGTCATCCAGAGGTTGGTCAGGGAGCATCTGGTATACAACCAGAGGTTGGTCAACTGCATCTGGTATACCATCCAGAGGTTGGGGAGTCCGTTACCATCTAGAGGTTGGTCATCTGGTATACCATCTAGAGGTTGGTCATCATCTGGTATACCATCTAGAGGAAAGTCATCCTCATTTTGGTATACCATCCAGAGTGGGTCATCATCTATTTTACCATCTAGCAAAAAGGTTGATCATAGTCCGATTATACATTCATCTAGATTTATTCATCATCTGGTATACCATCTAGAGGTTGAGTGGGTCATCATCTGGTAAGGGCTGAGTCAGAGGTTGTGGGTCATCTGAATACCGTCCATCCAAGGTTGGTCATCATCTGTATACCATCTAGAGGTTGGGTCATGGATACCATCCAGAGTGGGTCATCATCTGGTATAGTGATCCAGAGGTTGGTCATCATCTGAATACCATCAAGAGACAAAAACGCCATTTTTGTAAATACCATCCAGAGGTTGATCATCATCTGGTTTACCATCCAGGGGATATGGTTGAACTCATCTGGTATCATCATCATCCAGAGGTTGGTCATCATTAGATACCATCCAGAGGTTGGTTAACATCTGGTATACCATCCAGAGGTTGGTCCCATCTTCAGTATGACCATCCAGAGGTGGATCGCCATCCTGTATACCATCTAGAGGTTGGTCATCATCTGGCGAATACCTTCCAGAGGTTGGTCATCATCTGGTATATCATCTGAGAGGTTGATCATCATCTGCATACCATCTAGAGGCTATCATCATCTGCATACCATGTGAGAGGTTGGTCATCATCTGGTAAGATGAGAGCACCATCCAGCTAGGATGGAGTCCGTCATCTGGGTATGGTCAGAGTTGGTCCTCATCTGTATAGTCCAGAGGGCCACTATCTACAAATACCATCTTTAGAGGCTGGTCATCATCTGGAGTTGTGAGTCCAGAGGTAGAGATCATCTGGAGGGGCCACAAAACCCAGAGGGTTGATCATCATCTGGTATACCATCTAGAGGTTGATCATCTGGTATACCATCTCGTTGGAGACGTGATCATCATCTGGTATATCATCTAGAGGTTGATCATCATCTGGTATACCATCTAGATTAGTCTTCATCTGGCATACCATCCAGAGTGGGAATCAGTGTATACCATCCAGAGGTTGGTCATCATCTGAGGGTAATACCATCCAGAGGTTGGTCATCATCTGGTATACCATCCAGAGCTCAATCTGGAGGAATAGGGATCCAGAGGCTGATCATCTTTATACCATGGGGAAGAGGTTGGTTCATCTATCATCCAGAGGTTGGTCATCATTTGGTATACCAGAATCCAGAGGTTGGTCATCATCTGGTATACCATCCAGGGGATTGGTCATCATCTGTATACCATCCAGAGGTTGGTCATCCTTTCATCTGTAAATTACCATCCAGAGGTTGGGTCATCATCTGGGTATACCATCCAGAGGTTGGTCATCATCTGTTATACCATCTAGGTTGGAGGTCATCATCTGGATATACCATCTAGGAAAGGTTGGTATCTGGTATACCATCCAGAGTTGGGTCATCATCTGGTATACCATCCAGAGGTTGATCATCATCTAATGACAGGAAATCTAGAGGTTGGTTCATCATCTGGCATACCATCTAGAGGTTGATCATCACCGGTACACCATCTAGAGGTTGGTCATCATCTGGTATATCATCCAGAGGTTGGATCATCATCTGGTATACCATCCAGAGGTTGGTCATCATCTGGTATACCTTCCAGAGGGGTCATCATCTGGTATACCATCCAGAGGTTGGTCATCTGGTATACCATCCAGAGGTTGGTCATCATACCATGTTGGTCATCATCTGGTATACCATCCAGAGTGGGTCATCATCTGTATACCATCCAGAGGTTGGTCATCATCTGGTATACCATCCAGAGGTTGGTCATCATCTGGTATACCATCCAGAGGTTGGTCATCATCTGGTATACCATCCAGAGGTGGGTCATCTGGTATACCATCCAGAGGTTGGTCGTCATCTGGTATACCATCAGAGGTTGGTCATCATCTGGTATACCATCCAGAGTGGGTCATCATCTGGTATACCATCCAGAGGTGGGTCATCATCTGGTATACCATCCAGAGGTTGGTCATCATCTGTGATACCATCCAGAGTTGGTCATCATCTGGTATACATCCAGAGGTTGGTCATCATCTGGTATACCATCCAGAGGGTTGGTCATCATCTGGTATACCATCCAGAGGTTGGTCATCATCTGCATACCATCCAGAGGTTGGTCATCATCTGGTATACCATCCAGAGGTTGGTCATCATCTGGTATACCATCCAGAGGTTGGTCATCATCTGGTATACCATCTAGAGGTTGGTCATCATCTGGGTATACCATCCAGATTGGTCATCATCTGGTATACCATCCAGAGGGGTCATCATCTGGTATACCACAGAGGTTGATCATCATCTGGTATACCATCTAGAGGTTGGTCATCATCTGGTATACCATCCAGAGGGGTCATCATCTGGTATACCATCCAGAGGTTGGTCATCATCTGGCATACCATCCAGAGTGGGTCATCATCTGGTATACCATCCAGAGGTTGGTCATCATCTGGTATACCATCCAGAGGTGGTCATCATCGGTCTACCATCCAGAGGTTGGTCGTCATCTGGTATACCATCCAGAGGTTGGTCGGGGAACCATCCAGAGGTTGGTCATCATCTGGTATACCATCCAGAGGTTGGTCATCATCTGGTATACCATCTAGAGGTTGGTCATCATCTGGATACCATCTAGAGTTGGGTCATCATCTGGTATACCATCCAGAGTGGGTCATCATCTGGTATACCATCTATCATCATCTGGTATACCATCTAGAGGTTGATCATCATCTGGTATACCATCTAGAGGTTGATCATCATCTGGTATACCATCTAGAGGTTGATCATCATCTGGTATACCATCTAGAGGTTGATCATCATCTGGTATACCATCTAGAGGTTGGTCATCATCTGGTATACCATCCAGAGTGGGTCGTCATCTGGTCTACCTTCCAGAGGTTGGTCATCATCTGGTATACCATCCAGAGTGGGTCGTCATCTGGTATACCATCCAGAGTGGGTCATCATCTGGTATACCATCCAGAGGTTTGTCATCATCTGGTATACCATCTAGAGGTTGATCATCATCTGGTATACCATCTAGAGGTTGATCATCATCTGGTATACCATCTAGAGGTTGGTCATCATCTGGTATACCATCCAGAGTGGGTCGTCATCTGGTATACCATCCAGAGGTTGGTCGTCATCTGGTATACCATCCAGAGGTTGGTCATCATCTGCTATACCATCCAGAGTGGGTCATCATCTGGTATACCATCCAGAGGTTGGTCATCATCTGGTATACCATCCAGAGGTTGGTCATCATCAGGTATACCATCCAGAGTGGGTCATCATCTGGTATACCATCCAGAGGTTGGTCATCATCTGGTATACCATCCAGAGGTTGGTCATCATCTGGTATACCATCCAGAGTGGGTCGTCAACTGGTACACCATCCAGAGTGGGTCGTCACCTGGTACACCATCTAGAGGTTGATCATCATCTGGTATACCATCCAGAGGTTGGTCGTCATCTGGTATACCATCCAGAGTGGGTCGTCATCTGGTATACCATCCAGAGGTTGATCATCATCTGGTATACCATCCAGAGTGGGTCATCATCTGGTATACCATCCAGAGTGGGTCATCATCTGGTATACCATCCAGAGGTTGGTCATCATCTGGTATACCATCCAGAGGTTGGTCATCATCTGGTATACCATCCAGAGGTTGGTCATCATCTGGTATACCATCCAGAGGTTGGTCATCATCTGGTATACCATCCAGAGGTTGGTCGTCATCTGGTATACCATCCAGAGGTTGGTCATCATCTGGTATACCATTTAGAGGTTGGTCATCATCTGGTATACCATTTAGACGTTGGTCATCATCTGGTATACCATCTAGAGGTTGGTCATCATCTGGTATACCATCTAGAGGTTGGTCATCATCTGGTATACCATCCAGAGTGGGTCATCATCTGGTATACCATCTAGAGGTTGATCATCATTTGGTATACCATCTAGAGGTTGATCATCATCTGGTATACCATCTAGAGGTTGATCATCATCTAGTATACCATCTAGAGGTTGGCCATCATCTGGTATACCATCCAGAGTGGGTCGTCATCTGGTATACCATCCAGAGGTTGGTCATCATCTGGTATACCATCCAGAGGTCGGTCATCATCTGGTATACCATCCAGAGGTTGGTCATCATCTGGTATACCATCCAGAGGTTGGTCGTCATCTGGTATACCATCCAGAGGTTGGTCGTCATCTGGTATACCATCTAGAGGTTGGTCATCATCTGGTATACCATCTAGAGGTTGGTCATCATCTGGTATACCATCTAGAGCTTGGTCATCATCTGGTATACCATCTAGAGGTTGATCATCATCTGGTATACCATCTAGAGGTTGATCATCATCTGGTATACCATCTAGAGGTTGATCATCATCTGGTATACCATCTAGAGGTTGATCATCATCTGGTATACCATCTAGAGGTTGATCATCATCTGGTATACCATCTAGAGCACATATGTCAGAGTCAATCATCTGGTATACCATCCGGCCCCAGAAGGTTTTTTGGTCCATGATCTGATTTTATTATTAGAACCGCCCGCAGATCCAGCAAGTTGGTCAGCCCGCAGATCTTTTACACGCACTAATACTACATTTCCTACAATGCAACGGTGACGCACTGAGCAGTAGGCTGCTTCATTTCCACAGCAGTTGTCAGCATCACAGTAAAATTAACTTCAGATACCCATCAAAAATGGCAAAACGGAAGGTGGACACTGAGAACCGGGGTTTCAAAAACAAGGTGGGAGTCGAGTATTTGTTCACGGAGGTAGCTGGAAAACCTGTGTCTGTGGAGATACGTGGCATCTGAAAGAGTATAATCTGAGACATCATTATGAAACGAAACACGCGGACAAAAACAAGAATATGGACATGGAACAAAAGGCTACAAAAGGCAGAGGAATTAAAACGAGGCCTCAAATCTCGACAGGCTCTGTTCAAAAAAGCCAAATCACAAGGCCAGGCTGCTGTCAAGGCCAGTTTTATTTGGCAGAAGAGATCGCTAAATCAGCCCGGCCATTTACGGAGGGGGATTTCATCAAAAACTGCATGATTAAAGTTTGTGATGAAGTTTGCCCAGAAAAAGGCAACTCTTTTAAATGTGAGTCTGAGCAGAAACACCATTGCCGAGAGAGTAGACCAGTTGTCCATCAATCTAAAAGAGCAGCTTGTGAAAAAGGGAAAAGATTTCATTGCATATTCCTTGGCTGTGGATGAGAGCACCGACATTTCTGACATTGCCCAGTTGTCAATTTTCATCCGCGGGAGTGGACTCCAGCCTAAGCGTGACAGAGGAGTTTTTGGCTTTACGTCCTATGCATGGCAAAACTACGGGCATGATTTGTATGAAGAGGTGTCAAGATGTGTAAATGAGATGGAGCTGCCTTGGGAAAACTCGTGGGTTTGACAACCGACGGAGCACCTGCGATGTGTGGACACAGGAGCGGACTGGTGGCGAAGATACGGGAAAAGATGCAAGAGGAAAACGCGACAGGTGAGCTGGACAGCTTATCATTGTATCATACACCAGGAAGCGCAGCGGTAAAGCCTTGAAAATGGAGCATGTAATGAGCATCATCACGCGCACAGTTAACTTTATCAGAGCCAAAGGTTTGAATCACCGCCAGTTCAAGGCATTTCTGACGGAGTTAGAAACGGAGCATGGTGATTTGCCTTATCACACAGAGGTGCGATGGCTAAGCCAGGGAAAGGTGCTTCAAAGATGTTTCGAGCTTCGTGAGGAGATTTGTCTGTTCTGGACAGCAAAGGGAAAGACACAACACAACTCCGAGACGAAATGTTTCTGTGTGAAATGGCTTTTCTGTGTGACATTACGAGTCATCTGAATGCAATGAACTTGCAGCTGCAGGGTCGGGATCGTGTCATCTGATATGTACAGTACAGTGAAGGCATTTAAAACCAAACTGACTCTGTGGGAGACGCAGATGCTGAAAGAAAATTTGAGCCACTTTCCCAGCTGGTAGACCATGAAATAGAAGCCTACCAGTGCTCCCGAGCGCACAGTTGGCTGATAAAATAGGTATGCTTGCCGCTGACTTTCGACGCCGATTTGCTGACTTTGAAGCACAAAAAAGCAGGTTGGAACTGCTCGGGCAACCCATTTGCTGTTGACGTGAAAGCTCACCACCAAACCTCCAAATGGAGTTGATTGACCTCCAATGCAATGATGCACTGAGGGCAAAATATGCGGCAGTGGGTGCTGCGGAGTTCGCCCGTTTCCTCCCCGACACAATGCCCCAGCTGCGCATCCAGGCTGCTCAAACGTTGTCTATGTTTGGCAGCACATACCTGTAAACAACTGTTTTCTTTGATGAACTTGAACAAACATCACACAGAAGTCGACTTACTGCTGAACACCTCCACTCAATTCTGAGGATTTCCTCAGCTCAGAGTATACCGAACATTGATGAACTTGTGGAAAAGATGGGACACCACCAAGTATCACCCTCAACCTCAAACAAGTGAACATTACTGTGCAATCACATATTTAGAGTTTTTACCAGTTCAAGTTTAAAAGTTAAAGTTTAATATTTGTTTTCACTGCATGTTACTTCTCCTTAAACAAAGTGTTGTTTTTGATTAATAGATTTTTGCACTTTATTTTATTGTATTTCAACTAATTATATTTTAAAAATATTTCAGTTGAGTGGATGATAGAAAATTGCTATTATTGTTTTTTTCTTTGAAGTAAATTTAGCCCACTTTTTGCTAAAATAGAAAATATAGGCTACTGATGGTGCCTTGAATACCGGTTTCTTTCATTTAATGTTCATGTTATGGGGATTTTTATATAAAGGAAATTTGTCTTTTGTGTCTGTTGAAAATTAAAGATTACTGACAGAGCCATAAGAAAATATTGCTTTATTTATCTGATCATATTGGAATATATTTGTTAGGTTTTCAGTAGGTTCAATTAGGTTCACTAGACTATATGCGTCATTTAAAAATTTTTCAATGAACATTCGAACAGTCCGGCCCTCGGCTTGTAGCTAAATTTTTTATTTGGCCCTCCGTCCATTTGACTTTGACACCCCTGATCTAGAGGTTGGTCATCATCTGGTATATCATCCAGAGTGGGTCGTCATCTGGTCTACCTTCCAGAGGTTGGTCATCATCTGGTATACCATCCAGAGTGGGTCGTCATCTGGTATACCATCCAGAGTGGGTCATCATCTGGTATACCATCCAGAGGTTGGTCATCATCTGGTATACCATCTAGAGGTTGATCATCATCTGGTATACCATCTAGAGGTTGATCATCATCTGGTATACCATCTAGAGGTTGGCCATCATCTGGTATACCATCCAGAGTGGGTCGTCATCTGGTCTACCTTCCAGAGGTTGGTCATCATCTGGTATACCATCCAGAGTGGGTCGTCATCTGGTATACCATCCAGAGGTTGGTCATCATCTGGTATACCATCCAGAGGTTGGTCATCATCTGGTATACCATCCAGAGTGGGTCATCATCTGGTATACCATCCAGAGGTTGGTCATCATCTGGTATACCATCCAGAGGTTGGTCATCATCTGGTATACCATCCAGAGTGGGTCATCATCTGGTATACCATCCAGAGGTTGGTCATCATCTGGTATACCATCCAGAGGTTGGTCATCATCTGGTATACCATCCAGAGTGGGTCGTCACCTGGTACACCATCCAGAGTGGGTCGTCACCTGTTACACCATCTAGAGGTTGGTCATCATCTGGTATACCATCCAGAGGTTGGTCGTCATCTGGTATACCATCCAGAGGTTGATCATCATCTGGTATACCATCCAGAGTGGGTCATCATCTGGTATACCATCCAGAGTGGGTCGTCATCTGGTCTACCTTCCAGAGGTTGGTCATCATCTGGTATACCATCCAGAGTGGGTCGTCATCTGGTATACCATCCAGAGGTTGGTCGTCATCTGGTATACCATCCAGAGGTTGGTCATCATCTGCTATACCATCCAGAGTGGGTCATCATCTGGTATACCATCCAGAGGTTGGTCATCATCTGGTATACCATCCAGAGGTTGGTCATCATCTGGTATACCATCCAGAGTGGGTCATCATCTGGTATACCATCCAGAGGTTGGTCATCATCTGGTATACCATCCAGAGGTTGGTCATCATCTGGTATACCATCCAGAGTGGGTCGTCACCTGGTACACCATCCAGAGTGGGTCGTCACCTGGTACACCATCTAGAGGTTGGTCATCATCTGGTATACCATCCAGAGGTTGGTCGTCATCTGGTATACCATCCAGAGGTTGATCATCATCTGGTATACCATCCAGAGTGGGTCATCATCTGGTATACCATCCAGAGTGGGTCATCATCTGGTATACCATCCAGAGGTTGGTCATCATCTGGTATACCATCCAGAGGTTGGTCATCATCTGGTATACCATCCAGAGGTTGGTCATCATCTGGTATACCATCCAGAGGTTGGTCATCATCTGGTATACCATCCAGAGGTTGGTCATCATCTGGTATACCATCCAGAGGTTGGTCGTCATCTGGTATACCATCCAGAGGTTGGTCATCATCTGGTATACCATTTAGAGGTTGGTCATCATCTGGTATACCATCTAGAGGTTGGTCATCATCTGGTATACCATCTAGAGGTTGGTCATCATCTGGTATACCATCCAGAGTGGGTCATCATCTGGTATACCATCTAGAGGTTGGTCATCATCTGGTATACCATCCAGAGTGGGTCATCATCTGGTATACCATCTAGAGGTTGATCATCATCTGGTATACCATCTAGAGGTTGATCATCATCTGGTATACCATCTAGAGGTTGATCATCATCTGGTATACCATCTAGAGGTTGATCATCATCTGGTATATCATCTAGAGGTTGATCATCATCTGGTATACCATCTAGAGGTTGGTCAACATCTGGTATACCATCCAGAGTGGGAAGTCATCTGGTATACCTTCCAGAGGTTGGTCATCATCTGGTATACCATCCAGAGTGGGTCGTCATCTGGTATACCATCATCTGGTATACCATCCAGAGGTTGGTCATCATCTGGTATACCATCCAGAGGTTGGTCATCATCTGGTATACCATCTAGAGGTTGATCATCATCTGGTATACCATCTAGAGGTTGATCATCATCTGGTATACCATCTAGAGGTTGGCCATCATCTGGTATACCATCCAGAGTGGGTCGTCATCTGGTCTACCTTCCAGAGGTTGGTCATCATCTGGTATACCATCCAGAGTGGGTCGTCATCTGGTATACCATCCAGAGGTTGGTCGTCATCTGGTATACCATCCAGAGGTTGGTCATCATCTGCTATACCATCCAGAGTGGGTCATCATCTGGTATACCATCCAGAGGTTGGTCATCATCTGGTATACCATCCAGAGGTTGGTCATCATCTGGTATACCATCCAGAGTGGGTCATCATCTGGTATACCATCCAGAGGTTGGTCATCATCTGGTATACCATCCAGAGGTTGGTCATCATCTGGTATACCATCCAGAGTGGGTGATCACCTGGTACACCATCCAGAGTGGGTCGTCACCTGTTACACCATCTAGAGGTTGGTCATCATCTGGTATACCATCCAGAGGTTGGTCGTCATCTGGTATACCATCCAGAGGTTGATCATCATCTGGTATACCATCCAGAGTGGGTCATCATCTGGTATACCATCCAGAGTGGTCGTCATCTGGTCTACCTTCCAGAGGTTGGTCATCATCTGGTATACCATCCAGAGTGGGTCGTCATCTGGTATACCATCCAGAGGTTGGTCGTCATCTGGTATACCATCCAGAGGTTGGTCATCATCTGCTATACCATCCAGAGTGGGTCATCATCTGGTATACCATCCAGAGGTTGGTCATCATCTGGTATACCATCCAGAGGTTGGTCATCATCTGGTATACCATCCAGAGTGGGTCATCATCTGGTATACCATCCAGAGGTTGGTCATCATCTGGTATACCATCCAGAGGTTGGTCATCATCTGGTATACCATCCAGAGTGGGTCGTCACCTGGTACACCATCCAGAGTGGGTCGTCACCTGGTACACCATCTAGAGGTTGGTCATCATCTGGTATACCATCCAGAGGTTGGTCGTCATCTGGTATACCATCCAGAGGTTGATCATCATCTGGTATACCATCCAGAGTGGGTCATCATCTGGTATACCATCCAGAGTGGGTCATCATCTGGTATACCATCCAGAGGTTGGTCATCATCTGGTATACCATCCAGAGGTTGGTCATCATCTGGTATACCATCCAGAGGTTGGTCATCATCTGGTATACCATCCAGAGGTTGGTCATCATCTGGTATACCATCCAGAGGTTGGTCATCATCTGGTATACCATCCAGAGGTTGGTCATCATCTGGTATACCATTTAGAGGTTGGTCATCATCTGGTATACCATCTAGAGGTTGGTCATCATCTGGTATACCATCTAGAGGTTGGTCATCATCTGGTATACCATCTAGAGGTTGATCATCATCTGGTATACCATCTAGAGGTTGATCATCATCTGGTATACCATCTAGAGGTTGATCATCATCTGGTATACCATCTAGAGGTTGATCATCATCTGGTATATCATCTAGAGGTTGATCATCATCTGGTATACCATCTAGAGGTTGGTCAACATCTGGTATACCATCCAGAGTGGGAAGTCATCTGGTATACCTTCCAGAGGTTGGTCATCATCTGGTATACCATCCAGAGTGGGTCGTCATCTGGTATACCATCCAGAGGTTGATCATCATCTGTTATACCATCCAGAGGTTGGTCATCATCTGGTATACCATCCAGAGGTTGGTCATCATCTGGTATACCATCCAGAGGTTGGTCATCATCTGGTATACCATCCAGAGGTTGGTCGTCATCTGGTATACCATCCAGAGGTTGGTCATCATCTGGTATACCATCTAGAGGTTGGTCATCATCTGGTATACCATCTAGAGGTTGGTCATCATCTGGTATACCATCCAGAGTGGGTCATCATCTGGTATACCATCTAGAGGTTGATCATCATCTGGTATACCATCTAGAGGTTGATCATCATCTGGTATACCATCTAGAGGTTGATCATCATCTGGTATACCATCTAGAGGTTGATCATCATCTGGTATACCATCTAGAGGTTGATCATCATCTGGTATATCATCTAGAGGTTGATCATCATCTGGTATACCATCTAGAGGTTGGTCATCATCTGGTATACCATCTAGAGGTTGGTCATCATCTGGTATACCATCCAGAGGTTGGTCGTCATCTGGTATACCATCCAGAGGTTGGTCATCATCTGGTATACCATCTAGAGGTTGGTCATCATCTGGTATACCATCCAGAGGTTGATCATCATCTGGTATACCATCTAGAGGTTGATCATCATCTGGTATACCATCTAGAGGTTGATCATCATCTGGTATACCATCTAGAGGTTGATCATCATCTGGTATATCATCTAGAGGTTGATCATCATCTGGTATACCATCTAGAGGTTGGTCATCATCTGGTATACCATCCAGAGTGGGTCGTCATCTGGTATACCTTCCAGAGGTTGGTCATCATCTGGTATACCATCCAGAGTGGGTCATCATCTGGTATACCATCCAGAGGTTGATCATCATCTGGTATACCATCCAGAGGTTGGTCATCATCTGGTATACCATCCAGAGGTTGGTCATCATCTGGTATACCATCCAGAGGTTGGTCGTCATCTGGTATACCATCCAGAGGTTGGTCATCATCTGGTATACCATCTAGAGGTTGGTCATCATCTGGTATACCATCTAGAGGTTGGTCATCATCTGGTATACCATCCAGAGTGGGTCATCATCTGGTATACCATCCAGAGGTTGATCATCATCTGGTATACCATCTAGAGGTTGATCATCATCTGGTATACCATCTAGAGGTTGATCATCATCTGGTATACCATCTAGAGGTTGATCATCATCTGGTATACCATCTAGAGGTTGATCATCATCTGGTATATCATCTAGAGGTTGATCATCATCTGGTATACCATCTAGAGGTTGGTCATCATCTGGTATACCATCCAGAGTGGGTCGTCATCTGGTATACCTTCCAGAGGTTGGTCATCATCTGGTATACCATCCAGAGTGGGTCGTCATCTGGTATACCATCCAGAGGTTGATCATCATCTGGTATACCATCCAGAGTGGTTCATCATCTGGTATACCATCCAGAGGTTGGTCATCATCTGGTATACCATCGAGGTTGGTCATCATCTGGTATACCATCCAGAGTGGGTCATCATCTGGTATACCATCCAGAGGTTGGTCATCATCTGGTATACCATCCAGAGGTTGGTCATCATCTGGTATACCATCCAGAGTGGGTCGTCACCTGGTACACCATCTAGAGGTTGGTCATCATCTGGTATACCATCCAGAGGTTGGTCGTCATCTGGTATACCATCCAGAGTGGGTCATCATCTGGTATACCATCCAGAGTGGGTCATCATCTGGTATACCATCCAGAGGTCGGTCATCATCTGGTATACCATCTAGAGGTTGGTCATCATCTGGTATACCATCCAGAGGTTGGTCATCATCTGGTATACCATCCAGAGGTTGGTCATCATCTGGTATACCATCTAGAGGTTGGTCATCATCTGGTATACCATCTAGAGGTTGATCATCATCTGGTATACCATCTAGAGGTTGATCATCATCTGGTATACCATCTAGAGGTTGGTCATCATCTGGTATACCATCCAGAGTGGGTCATCATCTGGTATACCATCTAGAGGTTGGTCATCATCTGGTATACCATCCAGAGTGGGTCATCATCTGGTATACCATCTAGAGGTTGATCATCATCTGGTATACCATCTAGAGGTTGATCATCATCTGGTATACCATCTAGAGGTTGATCATCATCTGGTATACCATCTAGAGGTTGATCATCATCTGGTATATCATCTAGAGTTGATCATCATCTGGTATACCATCTAGAGGTTGGTCAACATCTGGTATACCATCCAGAGTGGGAAGTCATCTGGATACCTTCCAGAGGTTGGTCATCATCTGGTATACCATCCAGAGTGGGTCGTCATCTGGTATACCATCCAGAGGTTGGATCATCATCTGGTATACCATCCAGAGGTTGGTCATCATCTGGTATACCATCCAGTGGTTGGTCATCATCTGGTATACCATCCAGAGGTTGGTCATCATCTGGTATACCATCCAGAGGTTGGTTATCATCTGGTATACCATCAGAGGTTGGTCATCATCTGGTATACCATCTAGAGGTTGGTCATCATCTGGTATACCATCTAGAGGTTGGTCATCATCTGGTATACCATCCAGAGTGGTCATCATCTGGTATACCATCTAGAGGTTGATCATCATCTGGTATACCATCTAGAGGTTGATCATCATCATCATCTAAAAGAGCAGTTGATCATCATCTGTATACCATCTAGAGGTTGATCATCATCTGGTATACCATCTAGAGGTTGATCATTCTGGTATATCATCTAGAGGTTGATCATCATCTGGTATCATAGAGGTTGGTCATCATCTGGTATACCATCTAGAGGGTCATTTGGTATACATCCTATGTCATCTGGTATACCAACAGAGGTTGGCATCATCTGGTATACCATCTAGAGGTTGGTCATCATGTGGTATAATCCAGATTGATCTGCATCTGGTAAAATCTAGAGGTTGATCATCATCTGGTATACCATGCGAGGTTGGACACATCTGGTATACCATCTAGAGGTTGATCATCATCTGGATATCATCTAGAGGGAAATCTGTATACCATCTAGAGCTGACAGTTATCATCTGTATACCACCAGGAAGCGGGTAATCTGGTAAACCTTCCAGAGGCTGGAGCATCTGTAATGACCATCCAGAGTGGGTCATCATCTGGTATACCATCCAGAGGTTGAATCATCTGGCATACCATCCAGATTGGTCATCATCGGAGTTACCATCCAGAGCATGGTGATCATTGCCTTATCCATCCAGAGGTTGGCGATGGCTACCATCCAGGGAAGGTGTGCTTCAAATCTGTATACCATCTAGAGGTTGGTCATCATCTGGTATACCAAAGGGTTGACACATCTGGTAACCATCCAGAGAAATGTTATCATCTGGTAAATGGCTTTTCATCTGTGATACGAGTCATCTGAATAAGCCGATCATCATCTGGTATACCATGCAGGGTTCGTCATCATCTGATATGTACAGTACAGTGAAGGCATTGGTAAACATCTAGAGGTTGATCATCATCTTGCAGATCGAGAGGCTGATCATCAGATACCATCTAGAGGTTGGTCCCATCTGCATACCATCCAGAGTGGGTCATCATCTGGTATACCATCCAGATGTTGGTCATCATCTGGTATACCATCCAGCTGGTCATCAAATAGGTATACCATCCAGAGGCTGGTCATCATACCATCGAGGTTGGTCATCATCTGGTATACCATCCAGAGTGGGTCATCATCTGTATACCATCCAGAGGTTGGTCATCATCTGGTATACCATCCAGAGGTTGGTCATCATCTGGTGGAATCCAGAGTGGGTCGTCATCTGGTATACCATCCAGAATGGGGTCATCATCTGGGTATACCATCCAGAGTGGGTCATCATCTGGCATACCATCCAGAGTGGGTCATCATCTGGTATACCATCCAGAGTGGGTCATCATCTGGTATACCATCCAGAGGTTGGTCATCATCCAGGTATACCATCCAGAGGTTGGTCATCATCTGGTATACCATCCTGTGGTCATCTGGTTACCATCCAGAGGTTGGTCATCATCATACCATCCAGAAGTTGGTCATATCTGCTGATACCATCCAAAAGTTGGTCATCATCTGGATTTACCATCCAGAGGTTGGTCATCATCTGGTATACATCCAGAGGTTGATCATCATCTGGTATACCATCCAGAGGTTGGTCATCATCTGGGTATACTCAAACAGAGGTGGTCATCATCATTACCATCCAGAGTGGGTCATCATCTGGCATATTCCAGAGGCTGGTACTCAGTCATCTGGGTATACCATCCAGAAGTTTAATATTTGTTTTCACTCCATGGGTTCATCTGGTATACCATCCAAAGTGTTGGTCATCATCTGGGTATAATCCAGAGGTTTTTCATCTTTATTTTATTGTATTGGTATACAATCCAATTATATCTGGTATTAATCCAGAGTGGGTCGTGAGTGGATACCTTCCAGAGGTTGGTCATTATTGTTTTTTTCCAGAAGTTGGTTAGCCCACTTTGCTAAAATAGAAAATATAGGCTACATGATGGGTGCCTTGAATATCCAGAGTGGGTCATCTTGGTATACCATCCAGAGTGGGTTCATCTGTTATCCAGAGGATTTTTATATACCATCCAGAGGTTTCATCTTTTGTGGTCTGTCTGGAACCATCCAGAGATTACTGACAGAGCCATAAGAAAATATTGCTTTATTTATCTGATCCAGAGTGGAATATATTGGCATAGGGTTTCCAGTAGGTTGGTCATCATCTGGTTACCATCCAGAGTGCTGGTCATCATTTAACCAAATTTTTTCATCGATACCATCCAGAACAGTCCGGTATACCATCCAGAGCTTGTAGCTAAATACCTTTCCAGAGGTTGGTCATCATCCGTACCATTTGACTTTGTCACCCCTGATCTAGAGGTTGGTCATCTGGTATACCATCCAGAGTGGGTCACACCTGGTATACCTTCCAGAGTGGTCATCATCTGGGTATACCATCCAGAGTGGGTCGTCATCTGGTATACCATCCAGAGTGGGTCATCACTGGTATACCATCCAGAGTGGGTCATCATCTGGTATACCATCAGAGGTTGGTCATCATCTGGTATACCTTCCAGAGGTTGGATCATCTGGTATACCATCCAGAGTGGGGTCGTCATCTGGTATACCATCCAGAGTGGGTCGCCATCTGGTCTACCTTCCAGAGGTAAGCTGGTCATCATCTGGTATACCATCCAGAGTGGGTCGTCATCTGGTATACCATCCAGAGGGTTGGTCATCATCTGGCATACCATCCAGAGGCTGGTCATCATCTGCGGCTACCATCCAGAGTGGGGTCATCTGGTATACCATCCAGAGGTTGATCATCATCTGATATACCATCCAGAGTGGGTCATCATCTGTATACCATCCCAGAGGGGTCATCATCTGGGTATACCATCCAGAGGTTGGTCATCATCTGGTATACTATCCAGAGGTTGGTCATCATCTGGTATACCATCTAGAGGTGGGTCATCATCTGGTATACCATCCAGAGTGGGTCATCATCTGTTACACAATCTAGAGGTTTGTCATCATCTGGCATACCATCCAGAGGGTTGGTCATCATCTGGTATACCATCCAGAGATCATCATCTGGTATACTCATCCAGAGGTGGGTCATCTGGTATACCATCCAGAGTGGGTCGTCATCTGGTCTACCTTCCAGAGGTTGGTCATCATCTGGTATACCATCCAGAGGTTGGTCGTCATCGGTATACTCATCCAGGTTCATCTGCATACCATCCAGAGTGGGTCATCATCTGCATACCATCCAGAGGTTGATCATCATCTGCTATACCATCCAGAGCTGGGTCATCATCTGGTATATTAATCCAGAGTGGGTCATCATCTGGTACACCATCCAGAGGTTGGTCATCATTCGGTATACCATCCAGAGGTTGGGTCATCTGGTATACCATCCAGAGTGGTCATCATCTGGGTATACCATCCAGAGGCTGGTCATCATCTGGGTATACCATCCAGAGGCTGGTCGTCATCTGGCATACCATCCAGAGTTGGGTCATCATCTGGTATACCATCTAGAGGTTGATCATCATCTGGTATACCATCTAGAGGTTGATCATCTGGTATACCATCCAGAGGTTGGTCATCATCTGGTATACCATCCAGAGTGGGTCATCATCTGGTATACCATCCAGAGTGGGTCATCATCTGGTATACCATCCAGAGGTTGGTCATCATCTGTATACCATCCAGAGGTTGGTCATCATCTGGTATACCATCCAGAGGTTGGTCATCATCTGGTATACCATCCAGAGTGGGTTGGTCATCATCTGGTATACCATCCAGAGGCTGATCATCATCTGGTATACCATCTAGAGGTTGGTCGTCATCTGGTATATCATCCAGAGGTTGATCATCATCTGGTATACCATTAGAGGTTGGTCATCATCTGGCATACCATCCAGAGTGGGTCGGTCATCTGGGTATACCATCTAGAGGTTGGTCAACTGGTATACCATCCAGAGGTGGGTCATCTGGTATACCATCCAGAGGTTGGTCGTCATCTGGTATACCATCCAGAGTGGGGTCATCATCTGGCATACTCATCCAGAGGTTGATCATCATCTGGGTATACCATCTAGAGGTTGATCATCATCTGGTATACCATCCAGAGTGTTGATCATCATCTGGTATACCATCTAGAGGGTGATCATCTGGTATATCATCTAGAGGTTGATCATCATCTGGTATACCATCCAGAGGCTGGTCGTCATCTGGTACACCATCTAGAGGTTGGGAAGTCATCTGGTATACCATCCAGAGGTGGGTCATCATCTGGTATACCATCCAGAGTGGGTCATCATCTGGTATACCATCCAGAGGTTGGTCATCATCTGGTATACCATCCAGAGGTTGGTCATCATCTGGTATACCATCCAGAGGTTGGTCATCATCTGGTATACCATCCAGAGGCTGGTCATCACCTGGTATACCATCTAGAGGTTGATCATCATCTGGTATACCATCTAGAGGTTGGCCATCATCTGGTATACCATCCAGAGTGGGTCATCTGGTCTACCTTCCAGAGGTTGGGTCATCTGGTATACCATCCAGAGTGGGTCGTCATCTGGTATACCATCCAGAGGTGGGTCGTCATCTGGTATACCATCCAGAGGTTGGTCATCATCTGGGTATACCATCCAGAGTGGGTCATCATCTGTATACCATCCAGAGGTTGGTCATCATCTGGTATACCATCCAGAGGTTGGTCATCATCTGGTATACCATCCAGAGGGGTCATCATCTGGTATACTCATCTAGAGGTTGGTCATCTGCATACCATCCAGAGTGGGTCATCATCTGGTATACAATCCAGAGGTGGGTCATCATCTGGTACACCATCCAGAGGTTGGTCATCATCTGTTACACCATCCAGAGTGGGTCATCATCTGGTATTACCATCCAGAGGTTGGTCATCATCTGGTATACCATCCAGAGGTCGTCATCTGGTATACCATCCAGAGGTTGGTCATCATCTGGTATACCATCCAGAGTGGGTCGTCATCTGGTATACCTTCCAGAGTAGGTCATCTGGGTATACCATCCAGAGTGGGTCATCATCTGGTATACCATCCAGAGGTTGATCGTCATCTGGTATACCATCCAGAGGCTGGTCATCATCTGCTATACCATCCAGAGTGGGTCGTCACCGGTACACCATCCAGAGGTTGGTCATCTGGTATACCATCCAGAGGCTGGCCGTCATCTGGTATACCATCCAGAGTGGGTCATCATCTATATACCATCTGTGAGGTTGATCATCATCTGGTATACCATCTAGAGGTTGATCATCATCTGTTATACCATCCAGAGAGGTTGATCATCATCTGGTATACCATCTAGAGGTTGGTCATCATCTGGTATACCATCCAGAGTGGGTCGTCACCTGGTACACCATCGAGAGGTTGGTCATCATCTGGTATACTCATCCAGAGGTTGGTCAGTCATCTGCAGTATACCATCCAGAGTGGGTCATCTGGTATGTAATACCCAGGAGGTTGATCATCATCTGGTATACCATCTAGAGGTTGATCATCATCTGGTATACCATCTAGAGGTTGATCATCATCTGGTATATCATCTTGAGGTTGATCATCATCTGGTATACCATCTAGAGGTTGGTCATCATCTGGTATACCATCCAGAGTGGGTCGTCATCTGGTATACCATCCAGAGTGGGTCGTCATCTGGTATACCTTCCAGAGGTTGGTCATCATCTGGTATACCTTCCAGAGGTTGGTCATCATCTGGTATACCATCCAGAGTGGGTCGTCATCTGGTATACCATCCAGAGGTTGATCATCATCTGGTATACCATCTAGAGGTTGGTCATCATCTGGTATACCATCCAGAGTGGGTCATCATCTGGTATACCATCCAGAGGTTGGTCATCATCTGGTATACCATCCAGAGTGGGTCGTCACCTGGTATACCATCCAGAGTGGGTCGTCATCTGGTATACCTTCCAGAGGTTGGTCATCATCTGGTATACCATCCAGAGGTTGATCATCATCTGGTATACCATCCAGAGTGGGTCATCATCTGGTATACCATCCAGAGTCGGTCATCATCTGGTATACCATCCAGAGGTTGGTCATCACCTGGTATACCATCTAGAGGTTGGTCATCATCTGGTATACCATCCAGAGTGGGTCATCATCTGGTATACCATCCAGAGGTTGGTCATCATCTGGTATACCATCCAGAGGTTGGTCATCACCTGGTATACCATCCAGAGTGGGTCATCATCTGGTATACCATCCAGAGGTTGGTCATCATCTGGTATACCATCAGAGGTTGATCATCATCTGGTATACCATCCAGAGGTTGATCATCATCTGACATACCATCCAGAGGTTGGTCATCATCTGGTATACCATCAGAGGTTGGTCATCATCTGGTATACCATCCAGAGGTTGGTCATCATCTGGTAGCATACCATCCTGAGGTTGGTCATCCTGGTATACCATCCAGAGTGGGTCATCATCTGGTATACCATCCAGAGGTTGGTCATCATCTGGGTATACCATCCAGAGGTTGATCATCATCTGGTATACCATCCAGAGGTTGATCATCATCTGGTATACCATCCAGAGGTTGATCATCATCCCGTATACCATCCAGAGTTAATTAGTCACCTGGTATACCATCCAGAAGTGGGTCATCATCTGGTATACCATCCAGAGGTTGGTCATCACCTGGTATACCATCCAGAGGTTTGGTCATCATCTGGTATACCATCCAGAGTGGGTCGTATCATCCAGAGGTTGGTCATCTTATACCATCCAGAGGTTGGTCATCATCTGGTATACCATCCAGAGGTTGGTCATCATCTGGTATACCATCCAGAGGTTGGTCATCATCTGGTATACCATCCAGAGGTTGATCATCATCATCTCCGAGGTTGATCATCATCTGGTATACCATCCAGAGGTTGATCATCATCTGGTATACCATCTAGAGGTTGGTCATCATCTGGTATACCATCCAGAGGGTCGTCATCTGGTATACCATCCAGAGGTTGATCATCATCCGGTATACCATCCAGAGTGGGTCATCATCCGGTATACCATCCAGAGGTTGGTCATCATCCGGTATACCATCCAGAGGTGGGTCGCCATCTGGCATACTCATCCAGAGGTTGATCATCATCCGGTATACCATCCAGAGTGGGTCATCATCCCGGTATACTCATCCAGAGGTTGGTCATCATCCGGTATACCATCCAGAGTGGGCCGCCATCTGGTATACCATCCAGAGGTTGGATCATCATCCGCATACTCATCCAGAGTGGGTCATCATCCGCATACCATCCAGAGGCTGGTCATCATCCGCATACCATCCAGAGGTTGGTCATCATCTGGTATACCATCCAGAGGTTGGTCATCATCTGGTATACCATCCAGAGGTTGGTCATCATCTGGTATACCATCCAGAGGTTGGTCATCATCTGGTATACCATCCAGAGTGGGTCGTCATCTGGTATACCATCCAGAGGTTGATCATCATCTGGTATACCATCCAGAGTGGGTCATCATCTGGTATACCATCCAGAGGTTGGTCATCATCTGGTATACCATCCAGAGTGGGTCATCATCTGGTATACCATCCAGAGGTTGGTCATCATCTGGTATACCATCCAGAGGTTGGTCATCATCTGGTATACCATCCAGAGGTTGGTCATCATCTGGTATACCATCCAGAGGTTGGTCATCATCTGGTATACCATCCAGAGGTTGGTCATCATCTGGTATACCATCCAGAGGTTGGTCATCATCTGGTATACCATCTAGAGGTTGGTCATCATCTGGTATACCATCCAGAGGTTGGTCATCATCTGGTATACCATCCAGAGGTTGATCATCATCTGGTATACCATCTAGAGGTTGATCATCATCTGGTATACCATCTAGAGGTTGGTCATCATCTGGTATACCATCCAGAGGTTGATCATCATCTGGTACACCATCCAGAGGTTGATCATCATCTGGTACACCATCCAGAGTGGGTCATCATCTGGTATACCATCCAGAGGTTGGTCATCATCTGGTATACCATCCAGAGTGGGTCATCATCTGGTATACCATCCAGAGGTTGGTCATCATCTGGTATACCATCCAGAGTGGGTCATCATCTGGTATACCATCCAGAGGTTGGTCATCATCTGGTATATCATCCAGAGGTTGGTCATCATCTGGTATACCATCCAGAGGTTGGTCATCATCTGGTATACCATCCAGAGGTTGGTCATCATCTGGTATACCATCCAGAGGTTGGTCATCATCTGGTATACCATCCAGAGGTTGGTCATCATCTGGTATACCATCCAGAGGTTGGTCATCATCTGGTATACCATCCAGAGGTTGGTCATCATCTGGTATACCATCCAGAGGTTGGTCATCATCTGGTATACCATCCAGAGGTTGGTCATCATCTGGTATACCATCCAGAGGTTGGTCATCATCTGGTATACCATCCAGAGGTTGGTCATCATCTGGTATACCATCCAGAGGTTGGTCATCATCTGGTATACCATCCAGAGGTTGGTCATCATCTGGTATACCATCCAGAGGTTGGTCATCATCTGGTATACCATCCAGAGGTTGGTCATCATCTGGTATACCATCCAGAGTGGGTCGTCACCTGGTATACCATCCAGAGGTTGGTCATCATCTGGTACACCATCTAGAGGTTGGTCATCATCTGGTATACCATCCAGAGTGGGTCATCATCTGGTATACCATCCAGAGTGGGTCATCATCTGGTATACCATCCAGAGGTTGGTCATCATCTGGTATACCATCCAGAGGTTGGTCATCATCTGGTATACCATCCAGAGGTTGGTCATCATCTGGTATACCATCCAGAGTGGGTCATCATCTGGTATACCATCCAGAGGTTGGTCATCATCTGGTATACCATCTAGAGGTTGGTCATCATCTGGTATACCATCCAGAGTGGGTCATCATCTGGTATACCATCCAGAGGTTGGTCATCATCTGGTATACCATCCAGAGGTTGGTCATCATCTGGTATACCATCTAGAGGTTGGTCATCATCTGGTATACCATCCAGAGTGGGTCGTCATCTGGTATACCATCCAGAGGTTGGTCATCATCTGGTATACCATCTAGAGGTTGGTCATCATCTGGTATACCATCCAGAGTGGGTCGTCATCTGGTATACCATCCAGAGGTTGATCATCATCTGGTATACCATCCAGAGGTTGGTCATCATCTGGTATACCATCCAGAGGTTGGTCATCATCTGGTATACCATCCAGAGGTTGGTCATCATCTGGTATACCATCCAGAGGTTGGTCATCATCTGGTATACCATCCAGAGGTTGGTCATCATCCGGTATACCATCCAGAGGTTGGTCATCATCTGGT
>NW_026284519.1:0-3258 GCF_023373465.1 Oncorhynchus keta
TATGTAATGGATGTACATGTTCTATACAAAGGGTTGGCTGTGAAGCGATTAGTATTTTAAAACCAATACAGTCTGATGAAGGACTTTTTAACTATGGATCACTAACCAATACAGTCCACGATACAGCGCCTTCAGAATCTATTCAAACCCCTTTAACTTATTCCACATTGTCTTTATGTTAAACCCCTTTAACTTATTCCACATTCTGTTTATGTCAAACCCCTTTAACTTATTCCACATTGTCTTTATGTTAAAGTATTCAAACCCTTTAACTTATTCCAAATTCTGTTTATGTTAAACCCCTTTAACTTATTCCACATTGTCTTTGTTAAAGGATTCAAACCCCTTAATTAACTTATTCCACATTCTGTTTATGTTAAACCCTTGTAACTTATTCCACATTCTGCTTATGTTAAAGTATTCAAACCCTTTGACCAATTCCACATGCTATTTATGTTAAACCCCTTAACTTATTCCACATTGTCTTTATGTTAAACCCCTTTAACTTATTCCACATTGTCTTTATGTTAAACCCCTTTAACTTATTCCACATTGTCTTTATGTTAAACCCCTTTAACTTATTCCACATTCTGTTTATGTCAAACCCCTTTAACTTATTCCACATTGTCTTTATGTTAAACCCCTTTAACTTATTCCACATTCTGTTTATGTCAAACCCCTTTAACTTATTCCACATTGTCTTTATGTTAAACCCCTTTAACTTATTCCACATTGTCTTTATGTTAAACCCCTTTAACTTATTCCACATTGTCTTTATGTTAAACCCCTTTAACTTATTCCACATTGTCTTTATGTTAAACCCCTTTAACTTATTCCACATTGTCTTTATGTTAAAGTATTCAAACCCTTTAACTTATTCCACATTGTCTTTATGTTACAGAATGAATTCAAATCTTTAAATGTATGTTTTTTCCCCCTCATTCATAAACACACAATTCCCCATTATGACGAAGTGAACACATGTTGTTGGACATTTGTTGGGGCAAATGTATTGAAAATGTAATACAGAACTATATCATTTACATAATTATTCACACCCCCATGTGTCAATAGTTTGAAGAAGAGGCTTTGACAGTGATTACAGCTTTGAGTCTTTCTGGGTTAAGTCTTTACTAAGAGTTGTCTACGCATGTATTGTGCAACATTTGACAATTATTATTTTCTAAATTCTTCCAGTTCTGTCAAATTGGTCTGTTGAGCATCAATAGACAACCATTTTCAGGTCTTGTCGTAGATTTTCAAGTTGATTTAAGTCAAAACTGTAACTTGGCCACTCAGGAAAATTCAGTGTCGTCTCGGTAAGCAACTCCAGTGTAAGATTTCACCTTGTGTCTTAGGTTATTGTCCTGCTGAAAGGTAAATTATTCTCCCAGTGTCTGGTGGAAAGCAGACTGAACCAGGTTATTGTCCTGCTGAAAGGTAAATTCATTCTCCCAGTGTCTGGTGGAAAGCAGACTGAACCAGGTTATTGTCCTGCTGAAAGGTAAATTATTCTCCCAGTGTCTGGTGGAAAGCAGACTGAACCAGGTTATTGTCCTGCTGAAAGGTAAATTCATTCTCCCAGTGTCTGGTGGAAAGCAGACTGAACCAGGTTATTGTCCTGCTGAAAGGTAAATTATTCTCCCAGTGTCTGGTGGAAAGCAGACTGAACCAGGTTATTGTCCTGCTGAAAGGTGAATTCATTCTCCCAGTGTCTGGTGGAAAGCAGACTGAACCAGGTTATTGTCCTGCTGAAAGGTGAATTCATTCTCCCAGTGTCTGGTGTAAAGCAGACTGAACCAGGTTATTGTCCTGCTGAAAGGTAAATTATTCTCCCAGTGTCTGGTGGAAAGCAGACTGAACCAGGTTATTGTCCTGCTGAAAGGTAAATTATTCTCCCAGTGTCTGGTGTAAAGCAGACTGAACCAGGTTTTCCTCTTGTGCTTAGCTGTTTATTTTTTATCCTGAAAAAGTCCTTAATGATTGCAAGCATTCCCATAACAGGACGCAGCCACCGCTGTGCTTGAAAATATGGAGAGTGGTACTTAGTAATGTGTTGTTTTGGATTTGCCCCAAAAATAAAAACTTTTTTTTTCAGGACAAAAAGTTATTGGCTTTGTCACATTTTTGCAGAATTAATTTAGTGCCTTGTTGCAAACGTGACGCATGTTTTGGAATATTTTTTTTCTGAACAGGCTTTTTTCTTTTCACTCTGTCATTTAGGGTAGTATTGTAGAGTAACTACAGTGTTGTTGATCCATCCTCAGTTTCCTCCTGTCACAGCCATTAAACTCTGTAACTGTTTTAAAGTCACCATTGGCCTCATGGTGAAATCACTGAGCAGTTTCCTTCCTCTTCGGCAACTGAGTTTGGAAGGACGCCTGTATCTTTGTAGTAACTGGGTGTATTGATACACCCTCCAAAGTGTAATTAATTACATTTACCAAGCTCAAAGGGATATTCACGGTCTGATTTTTTATGTTTACCCATCTACCAATAGTTGTCCTTCTTTGTGAACTTATGTTAACCCATCTGCCAACAGTTGTCCTTCTTTGTGAGGCATTGGAAAACCTCCCTGGTCTTTGTGGTTGAATCTGGTGTTTGAAATGCACTGCTTGACTGAGGGACTTTACAGATAATTGTATGTGTGGGAACACAGAGATGAGAGAGTCATTGAAACATGTTAAACACTATAGTTGAACACACAGTGAGTCCATGCAACACATTATAGATGTATATATTGTTATTGACTGTATGTTTGGGACTTTACAGATAATTGTATGTTTGGGAACACAGAGATGAGGTAGTCATTCAAAAACCATGTTAAACACAATTATCGCTCACAGAGTGAGTCCATGCAAGCTATTATGGGACTTGTTAAGCAAATGTTTACCACTAAACGCAGTTAGGCTTTCCATAAACCAAAAGAGGTTTAGTACTTGTTGACTCAAGACATTTCAGCTTTTCATATTTTATTCATTTGGAGAAAAAAAAAAAAAAATCATAATGTGTGTGTTTGTGTCTAAGCCAGTGACAAGAACATCAAAACTAATCCAATTTACATTCAGACTCGAACTCAACAATCTGTGGAAAAAGTGAAGGTGTGTGAAGGTACAGTCTGTGATTCCCTGTCCATCAGGCCCCAGAATACAGTAAGATATTAACACTGTATATGATTCCCTGTCCTTCAGAATACAGTAAGATATTAACACTGTATATGATTCCCTGTCCTTCAGAATACAGTAAGATATTAACACT
>NW_026284520.1:0-3660 GCF_023373465.1 Oncorhynchus keta
AGTTATACTCAAAAGCTTTTTGTCAATGAAGTGTGTTTTAACACTGGACAGGGCGGGCCTGTTTTGAACGTTGTACTTTGAGCTCCTATACGACTTAATTTGTTGATAGGCATACAATTTTGTTCTATCAATGCCACGATCAGTTCGTTGTTGCAAAGTTTCATGAGAAATACTTAATATTAATATAAAAGCTGCATAATCAGAAACGTACATCTCCAATTAACGTCTTCGTCATCATCACATCACCATCAGCATCATCAGCAACAGCATCATTATATGAGTCTATACATTAGACTTTGTTACTCATTCGCATTTGGCCAAACTCACACATCATCGTCATCATTTTTGTCGTCTTGGTAAAAGCGCTTTAGAAAGGCTAATCTAGGGCACATACTCTTTTATCAACTAGAAATGTCCAAATTGTAAAAAGTTGGAATTTACCGAATCAATGTAATAAGAATGAACCGCATGAGAGAAAAGGATAAGTGAAGACAATACCACCGCCCTCTACTCTCCATTTTAGAGGCGGGTCGGATTCCAGCCTTCATTCATTTACAGTCACTACCAGTTAACTACCAGTTAATAAAATGTTTTTATTTCAAGATGTGCGATATTAACATGAACAGTCATTCTTCAGATTGATCTACCCGATTAAAAAGAAAGTCACCACAGACTTAACGTGAGTACAATATATCGCTGTTCTTCGCGTATTGAAACAAGTTTCTGGGTTAACCCTACACAGAATCTAAAAAATGTGGTGTGCAATGTCCACAATTGACCATGGCCCTCATTTACTAAGATGAAGCCCTGCAACATTGTATAAATAGGCTACTGTTTTATTAGTTTTTCATATTCAATATTGCCTGCTGAATAACTGCTGTCTGACCTCATGAAATGCATTGCTCCAATGCAATTCTATGCAATGACATGTATGAAAACTGTTATTTTGCTGGACAAAAACATTCTTATGAATTTTACAATAGCATAATTAAGAATCACCCACTGAAAAGTTGGACTTATAAAGGTAAGCCTGAACCATGCAACCTTCTTCACACAAAGGAATGTTTATATATCTCAACGTAAGGCGCTATGGTTAATTATATAAGATGGGCTGCTTCATTATAATTGTAGAGATGGACAACTTTAGCAATGTAGGTATCATATCGAATCAAAGATTAAAATAATCGATTGTTAATAATTTCGAAAGTCTGCAACACTTAAATGATATCAAAAGAAACATGGTTCTATTGAGTGTCTGCCTGACTCTGTTCGGCCGAGGCACAGCTGACTCCGACCGGTGCAGGTGGACGCAGTTCACGCACCAACCCGCTAAATTTTGCACCAGTCCGCTCTTTGTTGAACACAGATTGATGCTCAATAGATCTCATTATTAGGCCTACATTTATTTTATTTCATTATAACACATTTAATGTAACCAATGCGTTCACTATGGTCCTTCTGTGGCTCAGTTGGTAGAGCATGGCGCTTGTAACGCCAGGGTAGTGGGTTCGATTCCCGGGAACACCCATACGTAGAATGTATGCACACATGACTGTAAGTAGCTTTGGATAAAAGCGTCAGCTAAATGGCATTTATTATTACTATCTGTACCACAACGTTTAATGTAAGGTTCCTATTCCAATACAGTTCACTTTTGACATTGCTATGACTTTATTTCAGGGTGGACAATATCCAGTTCTGTTCTATAAAAAAAAGGTCGAGCGCATGTTTCCAGAACATGTTTACAAGAACACACGGGCAGGATACACTTCAGTATCATATAGCAAGATTTTGATAGCCTAAACTATAGTATATTATTTTTTACAATTTCAAAATGATAAATTGGACGTTTTACCATGGAATTTAGGAGACACCCTAATGCCTAAAACCCTGTTTCTATTTTGCAGGGCGAGGACCACTCTATGGTTGCATTAGAGGCTTCGGGATACATTGCCCAATTATTTAATGGCCTGACTCCTGTCACCTGGAACAAGGAAAGGCTGAACTGTTCATAAACAGATGACCTAGTTAAGTTAAGAAATTAGAGGGATGCGTAAGTATGATCCCTCATTGTGGAGCCTAAGCTATATTTGTGGGGCAGACAATAATTGGCACAGGTCTTTAAATTGTGATTTAATCTAAATTATTTTTGCATAATATTTTCAGAACATATCTTAAGACAGAACCAATTCACCTAATACCATTTTATATTGTCTCCGGGTCAGGTGTGGTGTTGGGGCATCCTCTGGAGATGGAGTGTCGGTTACTTCTGGTAACACGTCATGAAAACATATGTCGACAAGCTGAACTCCGTCTTGAAACAAAGGTGGGTCAATATCAAATGTCCTCTAAAAAGGGCTAGAATTAATCAGTTGAAAAGTTCTACATCACCGCAAATCGGATGAATTTTGTTGCCACAACTCACATGTGAAACATGGAACTTCCAAACGCCGTTTTCCTCGTCGGATGCTTTGGCGCAGCATTCCTCGAAAGCAGAGTCAAGCGGTGACGAAATCGAGTCAAGCAGGAAGGAAGAAGCGGTCCGTTGGACAAACCACATAATCATCAGAGACATGTGACATGTACCTGAGGCTGGCTAATAGATTGATGGATGATATATTTAATGACTGGCTAATGTTTATTTATATGTAGAGGCTATGTATTTATTTATTCCTTTACCATTATATACTAAAATAAAAAAAATGCATCTATTATCATATTGTTTGTATTCATTTACATATTCTGTCATCCATGCATTCATCCATTCAGACTTTCATGCATTCATTTGTTTATGGGCAATATACAGTTTCAACAACAACATAGTTGTCACTCAACCCATATTTTGGTAAATAGTTGAGTGATAAGGTTCGAAAAGTAACCACAGTCAGAGAGCTATTGATTCAAGTAATGACCATCCAAGAGTTCAAATTATAATTTGAACTACATTTTGAAACTATACCATGTTTGTTTAGATGTCGTTGTTTCAAAACAATGTCATAAAAAAGTACATTTGGGTTCTGTTGAGGTAAGACAGGTGAACAGAAGCTCATGAGGCATTTAAAAGGTATATATTCTTCAAGAGTCAATAAGCCTGTGTATCATTAATTTAAAAGTCTATATGGGATGTAGCAATCGCAGAAATGTCCCCTTTTGCTAAGCATATCCCAGACGATGAAAAGTATTATCATTAGGATTTAGGTATTTTTCTAATAAACCTACGATAACGTCATCACAACACATTGGCACATTGGTTTATTTATAGGAATATCCTTGCTTGTCTCTCGTAAGGAATAAACAGTCAAATGTTAATGTTAGCCTGATTATTCATCAGTTATTGAATCATCAGTTATTAGCAAGAGTTCAATTCAAATGTATAGACATGAATGGGATTAAAGACAGAAGATCCAAACAGAACGAGATCATATGAAATCATCATCTCTCCCTCCCTCTCACACACCCACACAAACAGAGAGAGAGAGAGAGAGAGAAACAAACAAGCAAATAGCAGTTTGTGATTTAAAAACAAACATTGTAGTAAGCCTACCCTTACTCCATAAAAGTGCCATTAGTTTAATGTTGGTGTTAATAAAGACTTAAAGAGGTCTACTGCATTCATTGTATAGTTAAGGGGTCGACATTCTATCTCTCGCTCTTCTTCTC
>NW_026284521.1:0-12017 GCF_023373465.1 Oncorhynchus keta
TATATAGCCTCACTACTGTATATAGCCTCACTACTGTATATAGCCTCTCTACTGTATATAGCCTCTCTACTGTATATAGCCTCTACTGTATATAGCCTCTCTACTGTATATAGCCTCACTACTGTATATAGCCTCACTACTGTATATAGCCTCTCTACTGTATATAGCCTCTCTACTGTATATAGCCTCTACTGTATATAGCCTCTCTACTGTATATAGCCTCACTACTGTATATAGCCTCTCTACTGTATATAGCCTCACTACTGTATATAGCCTCTACTGTATATAGCCTCACTACTGTATATAGCCTCTCTACTGTATATAGCCTCACTACTGTTATAGCCTCACTACTGTATATAGACTCACTACTGTATATAGCCTCTCTACTGTATATAGCCTCTCTACTGTATATAGCCTCACTACTGTATATAGCCTCTCTACTGTATATAGCCTCACTACTGTATATAGCCTCTCTACTGTATATAGCCTCTACTGTATATAGCCTCTCTACTGTTATAGCCCCTCTACTGTATATAGCCTCTCTACTGTATATAGCCTCGCTACTGTATATAGCCTCGCTACTGTTATAGCCTCACTACTGAATATAGCCTCTCTACTGTATATAGCCTCTCTACTGTATATAGCCTCTCTGCTGTATATAGCCTTTCTACTGTATATAGCCTCACTACTGTATATAGCCACTACTGTATATAGCCTCTCTACTGTATATAGCCTCTCTACTGTATATAGCCTCGCTACTGTATATAGCCTCTCTACTGTATATAGCCTCACTACTGTATATAGCCTCACTACTGTATATAGCCTCTCTACTGTATATAGCCTCACTACTGTATATAGCCTCACTACTGTATATAGCCTCGCTACTGTTATAGCCTCACTACTGTTATAGCCTCACTACTGTATATAGACTCACTACTGTATATAGCCTCTCTACTGTATATAGCCTCACTACTGTATATAGCCTCTCTACTGTATATAGCCTCTCTACTGTATATAGCCTCTCTACTGTTATAGCCCCTCTACTGTATATAGCCTCACTACTGTATATAGCCTCTCTACTGTATATAGCCTGACTACTGTATATAGCCTCTCTACTGTATATAGCCTCTCTACTGTATATAGCCTCTCTACTGTATATAGCCTCACTACTGTTATAGCCTCTCTACTGTATATAGCCTCACTACTGTATATAGCCTCACTACTGTATATAGCCTCGCTACCGTATATAGCCTCACTACTGTATATAGCCTCACTACTGTATACAGCCTCACTACTGTATATAGCCTCACTACTGTATATAGCCTCGCTACTGTATATAGCCTCACTACTGTATATAGCCTCACTACTGTATACAGCCTCTCTACTGTATATAGCCTCACTACTGTTATAGCCTCTCTACTGTATATAGCCTCACTACTGTATATAGCCTCACTACTGTTATAGCCTCACTACTGTATACAGCCTCACTACTGTATATAGCCTGTCTTTTTACTGTTGTTTTATTTCTTTACTTCCCTATTGTTCCCCTAATACCTTTTACACTATTGGTTAGAGCCTGTAAGTAAGCATTTCACTGTATGTTGTATTTGGCGCACGTGACAAATAAACTTTTATTTGATTTTAATAACATGACCACACACACACACACACAGACACAATCAAGCATGCACACACACACACACACACACACACACACACACACACACACACACACACACACACACACACACACACACACACACACACACACACACACACACACACACAGACACAACATGCACACGCACACACACACACACACACACACACACACACACACACACACACACACACACACACACACACACACACACACACACACACACACACACAGACACAATCAAGCATGCACACGCACACACACACACACACACACACACACACACACACACACACACACACACACACACACACACACACACACACACACACACACACACACACACACACACACACATCTTGTTACTTGCTTAAATGAGACTATACACATTGTAACTCACGTTTTTGTGATTGACACATTTCATGAGCACCAGTTCCCTGTATGCCCTCTTGGCATGGGTCTGGTTCTGAAAGGGTCTGCTGAGCTTCTGATGGCCACGTTCCTGTCGAGGACCGAATCGGACCCGGCACTGCAGAGAGCACAGCGGAAAACACAGGATTACATGTCGTTGTGAATTGCCATGCTCCAAGGGGCTTTGTTTGTTCTACAGTAGCTGTTCTATTGGTATGTGAGAAAACAGGTGATCTACAGTAAGAAAACAGGTCATCTATAGTGAGAAAACAGGTGATCTATAGTGAGAAAACAGGTCATCTATAGTGAGAAAACAGGTGATCTATAGTGAGAAAACAGGTCATCTATAGTGAGAAAACAGGTCATCTACAGTGAGAAAACAGGTCATCTACAGTGAGAAAACAGGTCATCTACAGTGAGAAAACAATCTAAATCTTCCGGAGACACCTGAAACCCCACCTCTTTAAGGAATACCTAGGATAGGATAAAGTAATCCTTCTCACCCCCCTTAAAAGATTTAGATGCACTATTGTAAAGTGAGAAAACAGGTCATCTATAGTGAGAAAACAGGTCATCTATAGTGAGAAAACAGGTCATCTATAGTGAGAAAACAGGTCATCTATAGTGAGAAAACAGGTCATCTACAGTGAGAAAACAGGTCATCTATAGTAAGAAAACAGGTCATCTACAGTAAGAGGGCCTCCCAAGTGGCACAGCGGTCTAAGGCACTGCATTGCAGTGCTTCCTGTGTCTCTACAGATCCTGGCTCAAATATAAACTGCTGCTAATCACTGCTGCTAATCACTGCCGCTAATTCCAAAATGACTGATACACTGTGTTCACAAAAGCACTCAAAGAAATGGAGATTAGCAACATTGTTTCAGGATGTTAAAAGTGGGCGCATGGTGAGCTACTGGTCAGATTTGCCAGTGCCACATGTTAGTGGAGATTTGGATGTGAGATTGAAAATAAGAAATTGTTCTTAACTGACTTGCCTGGTTAAATAAAGGTAAAAAACAAAAAAAATGGAGGACGTAGAAAATGGTATTTTCTCGAACTTGAGGGAAAATGGAGTCGGTGATTTTACAATCATTACATTCAGCTGCAACTCACTGTATCCCAAATGGCATCCTATTCCCTATACGCGAGTGTACAAAACATTAACAACGCCTGCTCTTTCCATGACATAGACTGACCAGGTGAATCCAGGTGAAAGCTATGATCCCTTATTGATGTCACTTTTTAAATCCACTTCAATCAGTGTAGATGAAGGAAAGGAGACAGGTTAAAGAAGGATTTTTTAAGCCTTGAGACAATTGAGACATGGATTGTGTACGTGTGCCATTCAGAGGGTGAATGGGCAAGACAAAATATTTAAATGCCTTTGAACGGGGTACGGTAGTAAGTGCCAGGTGCACCGGTTTGAGTCAAGGAGTGCAACGCGGCTGGGTTTTTCACACTCAACGGTTTCCCGCTTGTATCTAGAATGGTCCATCACCCAAAGAACATCCAGCCAACTTCACACCAACTGTAGGAAGCATTGGAGTCAACATGGGCCAGCATCCCTGTGGAATGTTTTCGACACCTTATAGAGTCCATGCCCCGACGAATTAAGGCTCGTCTGAGGGAAAAGGGCTGCAGGGTAGCCTAGTGGTTAGAGTGTAGAGGCGGCAGGGTAGCCTAGTGTTTAGAGCATTGGACTAGTAACCGAAAGGTTGCAAATTCAAATCCCCGAGCTGACAAGGTACAAATCTGTCGTTCTGCCCCTGAACAGGCAGTTAACCCACTGTTCCTAGGCCGTCATTGAAAATAAGAATTTATTCTTAACTGACTTGCCTGGTTAAATAAAGGTACATTTTTTATTTTTTTATTAAAAAACGGGGAGTGGGTTGCAACTCCAATATTAGGAAGATGTCCTTAATATTTTGTACACACACCTTCTCCTCCTCCTGAATCCTCCTCCTCCCCCCCTCCTCTCTCTGCAGATGACTTCGTCAACCATTTTGAAAAGAAGGTCGACGACATCCGATCCTCGTTTGCTAAGTCAAACGACACCGCTGGTTCTGCTCACACTGCCCTACCCTGTGCTCTGACCTCTTTCTCCCTCTCTCTCCAGATGAAATCTCGCGTCTTGTGACGGCCGGCCGCCCAACAACCTGCCCGCTTGACCCTATCCCTCCTCTCTTCTTCAGACCATTTCCGGAGACCTTCTCCCTTACCTCACCTCGCTCATCAACTCATCCCTGACCGCTGGCTACGTCCTTCCGTCTTCAAGAGAGCGAGAGTTGCACCCCTTCTGAAAAAAACCTACACTCGATCCCTCCGATGTCAACAACTACAGACCAGTATCCTTCTTTCTTTTCTCTCCAAAACTCTTGAACGTGCCGCCCTTGGCCAGCTCTCCCGCTATCTCTCTCAGAATGACCTTCTTGATCCAAATCAGTCAGGTTTCAAGACTAGTCATTCAACTGAGACTGCTCTTCTCTGCACCATCACGGAGGCGCTCCGCACTGCTAAAGCTAACTCTCTCTCCTCTGCTCTCATCCTTCTAGACCTATCGGCTGCCTTCGATACTGTGAACCATCAGATCCTCCTCTCCACCCTCTCCGAGTTGGGCATCTCCCGGCGCATTGCCCACGCTTGATTGCATCCTACCTGACAGGTCGCTCCTACCAGGTGGCGGGCAGAATCTGTCTCCTCACCACGCACTCTCACCACTGGTGTCCCCAGGGCTCTGTTCTAGGCCCTCTCTTATTCTCGCTATACACCAAGTCACTTGGCTCTGTCATAACCTCACATGGTCTCTCCTATCATTGCTATACAGACGACACACAATTAATCTTCTCCTTTCCCCTTCTGATGACCAGGTGGCGATCGCATCTCTGCATGTCTGGCAGACATATCAGTGTGGATGACGGATCACCACCTCAAGCTGAACTCGGCAAGACGGAGCTGCTCTTCCTCCCGGGAAGGATCTGCCCGTTCCATGATCTCGCCATCACGGTTGACAACTCCATTGTGTCCTCCTCCCAGAGCGCAGAACCTTGGCGTGATCCTGGACAACACCCTGTCGTTCTCAGCTAACATCAAGGCGGTGGCCCGTTCCTGTAGGTTCATGCTCTACAACATCCCAGAGTACGACCCTGCCTCACACAGGAAGCGGCGCAGGTCCTAATCCAGGCACTCTGTCATCTCCCGTCTGGGATTACTGCAACTACGCTGTTGGCTGGGCTCCCTGCCTGTGCCATTAAACCCTACAATCTCATCCAGAACGCGCAGCCCGTCTGGTGTTCAACCTTCCCAAGTTCTCTCACGTCACCCCGCTCCTCCGCTCTCCACTGGCTTCCAGTTGAAGCTCGCATCCGCTACAAGACCATGGTGCTTGCCTACGGAGCTGTGAGGGGAACGGCACCTCAGTACCTCCAGGCTCTGATCAGGCCCTACACCCAAACAAGGGCACTGCGTTCATCCACCTCTGGCCTGCTCCCGCTCCCTACCACTGAAGTACAGTTCGCTCAGCCCAGTCAAAACTGTTAAGCTGCTCTGGCCCCCAATGGTGGAACAAACTCCTCACGACGCCAGGACAGCGGAGTCAATCACCACCTTCCGGAGACACTGAAACCCCACTTTAAGGAATACCTAGATAGGGATAAAAGTAATCCTTCTCACCCCCTAAAAGATTTAGATGCACTATTGTAAAGTGGTTGTTCCATTGATGTCATAAGGTGAGAATGCACCAATTTGTAAAATGTTAAATGTAATGTAAATGATTTGACTCAGAGCCTTATAAAGTAGTTACTGTACATGCATAAGGTATAGGGTGCCAGTAGGATACATACCATGCTGTTCACAGAACAAGCCTTCAGTTGAGATACAACCATACTGTTTACAAGACATTCAGTTGAGGATACAACCATGCTGTTCTGGGAACAGGCTATTCGAAAGGCAGTGGGGATACAGCCATGCTGTTCACAGAACAGAGCTATTCAGTAGAGATACAGCCATGCTGTTCTAGGGCAAACTATTCAGTAGGATCTAACGCCATGCTGTTCTAGAGACAAACTATTCAGTAGAATCTAGCCATGCTGTTCTGAGACAGGCTATTCAGTAGAGGATACAGCATATGGCCTGAGACAGGCTATTCAGTGAGGATACAACCATGCTGTTCTGAGACAGGCTGTCAGTAGGAATACAGCCATGCTGTTCTGAACAAACTATTCAGTAGGAGATACCCAGCCATGCTGCTCTGGGAACAGGCTATTCAGTAGGATACAGCCCATGCTGTTCACAGAACAGAGCTATTCCAGTGAGGATACAGCCATGCTGTTCACAAGAACAAACTATTCAGTGGGGATACAGCCATGCTGTTCTGGGAACAGGCTATTCAGTAGGATACAGCCATGCTGTTCTGAGACAGGCTATTCAGTGGGGGATACAGCCATGCTGTTCTGATACAGGTTATTCAGTGGGGATACAACCATGCTGTTCTGAGACAGGCCATTCAGTGGGATACAGCCATGCTGTTCTGATACAGGTTATCATGGGATACAGCCATGCTGTTCTGATACAGGTTATTCAGTGGGGATACAGCCATGCTGTTCTGATACAGGTTATTCAGTGATACAGCCATGCTGTTCTGATACAGGTTATTCAGTGGGGATACAACCATGCTGTTCTGAGACAGGCTATTCAGTGGGGATACAGCCATGCTGTTCTGAGACAGGCTATTCAGTGGGATACAGCCATGCTGTTCTGAGACAGGCTATTCAGTGATACAGCCATGCTGTTCTGAGACAGGCTATTCAGTGGGGATACAGCCGCTTGTTCTGAGACAGGCTATTCAGTGGGGATACAGCCATGCTGTTCTGAGACAGGCTATTCAGTGGGGATACAGCCATGCTGTTCTGAGACAGGCTATTCAGTGGGGATACAACCATGCTGTTCTGAGACAGGCTATTCAGTGGGATACAGCCATGCTGTTCTGAGACAAACTATTCAGTGGGGATACAGCCATGCTGTTCTGAGACAGGCTATTCAGTGGGGATACAGCCATGCTGTTCTGAGACAGGCTATTCAGTGGGGATACAACCATGCTGTTCTGAGACAGGCTATTCAGTGGGATACAGCCATGCTGTTCTGAACAAGCTGTCAGTAGGGATACAACCATGCTGTTCTGAGACAGGCTATTCAGTGGGATACAGCCATGCTGTTCTGATACAGAGTTATTCAGTGGGGATACAGCCATGCTGTTCTGATACAGGTTATTCAGTGATACAACCATGCTGTTCTGATACAGGTTATTCAGTGGGGATACAGCCATGCTGTTCTGATACAGGTTATTCAGTGTGGGGATACAAACCATGCTGTTCTGAGACAGGCTATTCAGTGGGGATACAGCCATGCTGTTCTGAGACAGGCTATTCAGTGGGGATACAGCCATGCTGTTCTGAGACAGGCTATTCAGTGGGGATACAGCCATGCTGTTCTGAGACAGGCTATTCAGTGATACAACCATGCTGTTCTGAGACAGGCTATTCAGTGGGGATACAGCCATGCTGTTCTGAGACAGGCTATTCAGTGGGGATACAGCCATGCTGTTCTGAGACAGGCTATTCAGTGGGGATACAACCATGCTGTTCTGAGACAGGCTATTCAGTGGGGATAACCCATGCTGTTCTGATACAGGTATTCAGGGGCTACAACCATGCTGTTCTGAGACAGGCTATTCAGTTGAGGATACAGCCATGCTGTTCTGAGACAGGCTATTCAGTGATACAGCCATGCTGTTCTGAGACAGGCTATTCAGTGGGGATACAACCATGCTGTTCTGAGACAGGTTATTCAGTGGGGATACAGCCATGCTGTTCTGAGACAGGCTATTCAGTGGGGATACAACCATGCTGTTCAGGCTATTCAGCAGTAAACAATTGGCCCATTATAAAAAAGCTTATGTTAGCTAGGTATACATTTCATGACATCTGTTGACTTCATTAGCAGGTGGCATATTGACTTTCACAGCCAGGTAGCATATTGATTTTAACAGCCAGGTGGCATATTGACTTCACAGCCAGGTGGCATATTTTTCTACAGCCAGGTAGCATATTGACTTTCACAGCCAGGTGGCATATTGACTTTCACAGCCAGGTGGCATATTGACTTTCACAGCCAGGAGGCATATTGACTTTCACAGCCAGGAGGCATATTGACTTTCAGCCAGGAGGCATATTGACTTTCACAGCCAGGTAGCATATTGAGAAAGCACAAAGCATGGCTGAGATCATTTAACACACACTACTGAGCTGACAAATCATTATTCCTAGATATCCTATGTGATGGGAGTGTGTGTCTGTCTGTGTGTGTGTGTGTCTTTCATTTCCTTCAGACCTATTGGAAGCCTATTGGCCTTTCTAAAGCACCCTCCGAGGTTCTCTCAGTAGTGGAAGGACCAGTGTAGCGGTGGAAGGACCAGGGTGGCGGTGGAAGGACCAGGGTAGTGGTGGAAGGACCAGGGTAGTGGTGGAAGGACCAGGGTAGTGGTGGAAGGACCAGGGTAGTGGTGGGAAGGACCAGGGTGGCGGTGGAAGGACCAGGGGTAGCGGTGGAAGGACCCAGGGTAGTGGTGGAAGGACCCAGGGCAGCGGTGGGAAGGACCAGAGTGGCGGTGGAAGGACCAGGGCAGCGTGGAAGGACCAGGTAGTGGTGAAGGACCAGGTAGTGGTGGAAGGACCAGGGTAGCGGTGGAAAGGACCAGGGTAGCGGTGGAAGGACCAGGGTAGCGGTGGAAGGACCAGGGCAGCGGTGGAAGGACCAGGTAGTGGTGGAAGGACCAGGGTAGCGGTGAAGACCAGGGTAGCGGTGGAAGGACCAGGTAGCGGTGGAAGGACCAGGGTAGCGGTGGAAGGACCAGGGTAGCGGTGGAAGGACCAGGGTAGCGGTGGAAGGACCAGGGTAGCAGGTGAAGGACCAGGGGTAGCGGTGAGGACCAGGGTAGCGGTGGGAAGGACCAGGGTAGCGGTGGAAGGACCAGGGTAGCGGTGGAAGGACCAGGGTAGCGGTGGAAGGACCAGGTAGCGCGTGGAAGGACCAGGGCAGCGGTGGAAGGACCAGGGCAGCGGTGGAAGGACCAGGGTAGTGGTGGGAAGGACCAGGGCAGCGGTGAAGGACCAGGGTAGAGGTGGAAGGACCAGGGTAGTGGTGGAAGGACCAGGGTAGCGGTGGAAAGGACCAGGGTAGTGGTGGAAGGACCAGGTAGTGGTGGAAGGACCAGGGTAGTGGTGGAAGGACCAGGGTAGTGGTGGAAGGACCAGGGTAGCGGTGGAAGGACCCAGGGTAGCGGTGGAAGGACCAGGGTAGCGGTGGAAGGACCAGGGTAGCGGTGGAAGGACCAGATCCTCAGATCCTGTGATTGTTATGCTGATGAATGATTCAGATTCACAGTCACAGTGTGAACTCTCATCTGGTGTCAACAGTCAGGTGATATCGCTGATACGTCATACATAGACGGGCTATTCTCATAGATATACAATAATACATTGTGTTCTGTATTTAATCCTATGAGTGTTATATCATCCATTACGTCCTAGTCATCATTCACAGACAGCTGTTGTCTATGTGATGACAAGCAAAGAGGAGTTAGAGAGGTAGCGGATCATCTATGTGGACAGAAAGATGGATATCAAATCAGAGCTCTGGTTTTAAAAGCATCTGTCGAGGGGCAAGAAGACTGCACTGCTATCTTCCCCCTGTCTATTTTCCTCCCCTGTCTGTGTCTGTCCTTACAGTGGTTCCTCCTTTAAAGTTGCGTTTCGCTGCTGCAGCACACCTTGCGGGGGTGCCGCAGAATTCTATGGCACGTTATTTAAGTGTCAGCCGTTGTTGACATTAATGCTAGTTAGTACTAGTTTGACCACCAGAGGGCATCTTTGAGAGGCATTTGACTGTTTTAATATTGGCTGTACGAGAGAATTTAAAACTTTTTTTTGTAATAAACATAGTTTATGGGATTGATTTTTAAGAAATTTAGCTTAATTCGTTTGATTAATACGGTGTTTCTATCAAAAAAAAACAAGACCCTCAAAGATTCCGTTAGGAAAAATATGGCACTGTACAACGTGACGGTGAAGCAAAAATAATCTTAACGTTTCCACACCATAATTGTATGCTAACCGATATCCAAACGGAGATTCAGTGAAAATAAAAACCAAGAACAGTTCCCATGCTTGTCTCAGAGCAGTGCGAAATGGTGCTGAAATAGTTGCCCACACGCGGGTAACTATTGCTTCAAATCCTATTAAAACAATTGAATGACTTTGGGTGTTAGCCTACTTAATTCTGAAAAATTCATCCGTAACTCTGCCAAGCCTACAAGCAAAATATTCGTTGGATAACAGATCGGCTCTCGGAACTCATTAAGAGGTGGCTTCTATCTTCAATATGCTTAAAATGCCACAAATAATCTAACACACACACAACATGAGCAGATTAACTTGGTCAAAACAGAGTCTATTGTCCTGCTGATAGTTGAAATAAACATCTCCATTTTGACGAGTATTTTTGTCATTCTTTTATTAATGAAAGCATAAAGATGTTGATGAAGAAATACTGTGCAGTATATGCTTTATCCGACATTTTGCGGTTGAATGATGTTTGTAGTTCAAAAAGTAAATCTTTAGACTACTTAATACATTGCAAATTGGGGGATTTTTTTTTTTTTTCACACCTAGCCCGAGCTATTAGACTATCCTTTTGTAAAGGTGGAAGAGACTATAGTCAGGCTAAGAGCCCATCATGGAAATGTTGTTTGCAGGTTTTAGGCCTGCAGTAGGTTATAATAATCCATGACTTCTGGGTATGTTTAAAAGTCAAAAAGTGATGGGTGGAGTTAGAATTCTGGCTGTCAGAAGTATTAAAATCAACCAATGTCAGCCTTTAAATGCTTTATTATCCAAATGTTTAAAGTGCGCGTGGGCGACGGGGAGAATGCATTAGACTGTTTTTAATATTAGCACTTTCAGGAGGAACGGAAAATTGGATGTCAATTCATAAACCATGTGCCATATTTTTATCAAGGACATGTTGTTTTCAGAGTCCACAAACAGAAGGTGGAGTTCCAGAGCTCACAGGCTGAGCCTGGCATCGATTGTGACTGCATCTTGTTCCTCGCCCCCTCTTCAACGCCTCATTCTTCGCCTGACTCTCCGCCAATGCCGTCTGACTCTCCGCCAATGACGTGACTATCCGCCAATACCACCTGGCTCTGGACCAATGCATCGGCTGATTCATTTTACAATCACGGCTAAAGCAATTTAATTAAGGGTTTCAGTTAAGAAAATATGGAGCTGTACAACGGGACCGGTCGAGAGAACTGTAAATAAAAATCTGATTGATTTATCAAGACCAGTCCCCGTGCTCTGTAATTCAGTAATAGTAATAATAATAATAATCATCGTTGGATAACAGATCGGCTCTTGCAACTCATGAAGAGGTGGCTTCTATCTTCAATATAATCATTAATTCAGAAGGTTAAACTCGATAGGTTTTGGCCTGCAGTAGGATATAATAAACAAAAAATTGTGTGTCAATTCATAAAGCATGTTTTACGTGGAATCGGTACATCGAAAATCTCTTCCCAACTATTTTAAAATCTATATAGTTGTCAATTTTTTGTCCTTAATTAAATGGACCTAAGGTACATCATCAGTAGGTGTCCCAATGAAGTGTTTGAGTCAGCCACCAATTAGTGCAAGTTCTCACACTTAAGATGGTGGGAGGGGCCTGATTTTCAAATCATAGGTACACTGCTAACTCTGACGAGACTCAAATCAGAAAGAAAAATCCAGAAAATCACATTGTCTTGGATTGTTAATGGAATTTATTTGTAGGTGCTGGTGGAAAATAAGTGTTTGCTAGAGCCTGCACAGTTGGTGGCTGACTAAATGCTTTTTTG
>NW_026284522.1:0-8424 GCF_023373465.1 Oncorhynchus keta
TTCGGTGTACTTCCGTTCAGTTACGTATTGCTGCATGTTAGCATGGTGTAGCGGACATAGGTAACAGCTATCAGACTATGCCATGTACCGGTTAGCATATTAGCATGGGGTAGTGGGCATAGCTGTTACCTTTCAGACTGTGCCATATACCAGTTAGCATGTTAGCATGGTGTAGCGGACATAGGTAACAGCTATCAGACTATGCCATGTACCGGTTAGCATATTAGCATGGGGTAGTGGGCATAGCTGTTACCTTTCAGACTGTGCCATGTACCGGTTAGCATATTAGCATGGGGTAGTGGGCATAGCTGTTACCTTTCAGACTGTGCCATATACCGTCTGAAGTCCAGATTAACACCGTGTTTACAGGGTCACAGGTACCGTCTGAAGTCCAGTTTAACACTGTGTTTACAGAGTCACAGGTACCGTCTGAAGTCCAGATTAACACCGTGTTTACAGAGTCACAGGTACCGTCTGAAGTCCAGTTTAACACCGTGTTTACAGAGTCACAGGTACCGTCTGAAGTCCAGTTTAACACCGTGTTTACAGAGTCACAGGTACCTTCTGAAGTCCAGTTTAACAACGTGTTTACAGAGTCACAGGTACCGTCTCAAGTCCAGTTTAACACCGTGTTTACAGAGTCACAGGTACCGTCTGAAGTCCAGTTTAACACCGTGTTTACAGAGTCACAGGTACCGTCTGAAGTCCAGTTTAACACCGTGTTTACAGAGTCACAGGTACCGTCTGAAGTCCAGTTTAACACCGTGTTTACAGAGTCACAGGTACCGTCTGAAGTCCAGTTTAACACCGTGTTTACAGAGTCACAGGTACCGTCTGAAGTCCAGATTAACACCGTGTTTACAGAGTCACAGGTACCGTCTGAAGTCCAGTTTAACACTGTGTTTACAGAGTCACAGGTACCGTCTGAAGTCCAGTTTAACACCGTGTTTACAGAGTCACAGGTACCGTCTCAAGTCCAGTTTAACACCGTGTTTACAGAGTCACAGGTACCGTCTCAAGTCCAGTTTAACACCGTGTTTACAGAGTCACAGGTACCGTCTGAAGTCCAGTTTAACACCGTGTTTACAGAGTCACAGGTACCGTCTGAAGTCCAGTTTAACACCGTGTTTACAGAGTCACAGGTACCGTCTGAAGTCCAGATTAACACCGTGTTTACAGAGTCACAGGTACCGTCTGAAGTCCAGTTTAACACCGTGTTTACAGAGTCACAGGTACCGTCTCTTAGAGCGAGGAGCCATTTATAAGGCAGTTTTATTTTTAATGGACTGTATGCATCAACAGAGACAGTGACCGCAGGCAGAGCTCAGACTGAAGTGCTTGGCCCATAAGATGATTTACCTTTGACATTCATCATAAGGGCCTCCAAACTGGTAGAGACTGCTCCCTATTTAGTACACTACTTTTGACCAGAGCCTGGTAGAGTAGTGCACTATATAAGGAATAGGGTGCCATTTGGGCCGCAGCCTGTGTGAATTCTAAGTAGTACTGAGGATTTACCCAGGAGCTGTGGAACTGCTCGTAAGAGCGGTAAAGCGATAAAATGGACGTTGAACATGCCAGTGGGGTGGGGCAGAGTGGAGAGAGGGTGGGGTGGAGTGGAGTGGGGTGGAGTGGAGGTGGTGGGAGGGTGTGGTGGGAGTGGGGTGGGTGGGGTGGGTGGGAGTGTGGGGAGGGAGGAGTGGGGTGGAGTGGAGTGGAGTGTAGGGGAGGGGAGGAGTGGGGTGGGGGAGGGAGGAGGGTGGGATGGGTGTGGTGCAGTGGAGTGGGGTGGAGTTGAGTATGGGGGAGTGTGGTGGAGTGGGGTGTAGTGGAGTGGGTGGAGTGTAGGGGAGGGAGGGGGGTGGAGGGGGTGGAGTGGGGTGGGTGGAGTGGGTGGGTGGGTGGAGTGGGTGGGTGGAGTGGAGTGGGTGGGTGGAGTGGGGTGGAGTGGGTGGGTGGAGGGGTGGGTGGGAGGGGGGTGGAGTGGGGTGGGAGGGGTGGGGGAGGGGTGGTGGGTGAGTGGTGGGGTGGGTGGGAGGGAGTGGAGTGGGTGGGGGGGTGGGGTGGGTGGGGTGGGTGGAGTTGAGGGAGTGGGTGGGTGGGTGGGGTGGGAGGGAGTGGGTGGGTGGGTGGGTGGGGTGGAGTGGGGGAGTGGGTGCAGAGGAGTGGGTGGAGTGGGTGGAGTGAGTGGAGGCAGAGGAGTGGGTGGGGTGGAGTGGAGGGAGTGGAGTGGGTGGGTGGGGTGGGGTGGGGTGGAGTGGGGTGGGGTGGGTGGGTGGGTGGGTGCAGAGGAGGGAGGGGTGGGTGGGTGGGAGGGAGTGGGGTGGGTGGGTGCAGAGGAGTGGAGTGGGGTGGGGTGGGGTGGAGTGGGTGGGTGGGTGGGTGGGTGCAGAGGGTGGGTGGGGTGGGGTGGGTGGGTGGGTGCAGAGGAGTGAGTGGGGTGGGGTGGGTGGAGGGGGTGGGGTGAGTGGAGTGTGCAGAGGTGGGTGGGGTGGGGGGTGGAGTGGGGGGGTGGGGAGGGTGGGTGGGTGGAGTGGGGTGGAGTGGAGTGGGGTGGTGGGTGGGTGGGTGGGTGGGTGGGTGGGTGGGGTGGGTGGGTGGTGGGGGGGGTGGGTGGGGTGGAGTGGAGTGGGTGGGTGGGGTGCAGAGGAGTGGTTGGTCTGATCCACAGAGCATCATCAGGTCTGAGAGCTGTGGTTGGTCTGATCCAGAGGCATCATCAGGTCTGAGCTGTGGTGGTCTGTGTGTGTCTCATCGTGTGTGTGTGTGTGTGTGTGTGTGTGTGTGTGTGTGTGTGTGTGTGTGTGTGTGTGTGTGTGTGTGTGTGTGTGTGTGTGTGTGTGTGTGTGTGTGTGTGTGTGTGAGAGAGAGAGGCTGTAACATATATCCCAGGCCAACTGGTCTGAAAGCATATTCTCTCTCTCTCTTCCTGTGGAGCTGCAGCTAGATACTATTAATCACATGGACATCTGGCTGTGGAGCTTTTAGTGTTCAGCTACTGGAGGCTGCAGATTCAGACCTCCCCATCAGACATCCCTATAGACCTCCCCTACAGACTCCCTGCAGACCTCCCATCAGACCTCCCCATCAGACCTCCCTATAGACCTCCTATAGACCTCCCCTACAGACTCCTACAGACTCCCTGCAGACCTCCCCATGGACCTCCCTATAGACCTCCCTATAGACCCCCTATAGACCCCCCTCTCCATATAGACTCCCCTATAGACATCCCTATAGACCTCCACAGACTCCCTGCAGACCTCCCATCAGACCTCCCTATAGACCTCCCTATAGGAGACCTCCCTATAGATCTCCATTCAGACCGCCCTACAGACCTCCCATCAGACCTCCCCTATAGACCTCCATATAGACCTCCCATATAGACCTCCCTATAGACCTCCATATAGACCTCCCTATAGACCTCCCTATAGATCTCCCTACAGACCTCCCTACAGACCCCCTATAGACCTCCCTACAGACCTCCCCATCAGACCTCCCTATAGACCTCCCTATAGAGCTCCCTATCAGACCTCCCACAGACCTCCCATCAGACCTCCCTATAGACCTCCCTGGACCTCCCTAGACCTCCCTACAGACCTCCCATCAGACCTCCCTACAGACCTCCCTATAGACCTCCCTACAGACCTCCCATCAGACCTCCCTACAGACCTCCCTATAGACCTCCCTACAGACCTCCCATCAGACCCCCATAGACCTCCCTACAGACCTCCCTACAGACCTCCCATCAGACCTCCCTACAGACCTCCCTCAGACCCCCTACAGACCGCCCTATAGACCTCCCTACAGACCTCCCTACAGACCTCCCATCAGACCTCCTATAGACTTCCCTACAGACCTCCCTACAGACCTCCCATCAGACCTCACTACAGACCGCCTATAGACCCTCCCTGACAGACCTCCCCTACAGACCGCCCTATAGACCTCCACAGACCTCCCTACAGACCTCCCCACAGACCGCCCTATAGACCTCCCTACAGACCTCCCATCAGACCTCCCTATAGATCTCCCTATAGACCTCCCTATAGACCTCCCTATAGATCTCCCTACAGACCTCCCTATAGATCTCCTACAGACCTCCCTATAGACCTCCCTACAGTCTCTATAGACCTCCCAATAGACCTCCCTACAGGTCTCCCTGCAGACCTCCCTATAGACCTCCCTATAGACCTCCCAATAGACCTCCCTATAGACCTCCCTATAGACCTCCCTATAGATCTCCCTACAGACCTCCCTATAGATCTCCCTACAGACCTCCCTATAGACCTCCCATACAGACCCCTATAGATCTCCCTACAGACCTCTCTACAGACCTCCCTACAGACCTCCCTACAGACCTCCCTATAGACCTCCCTATAGACCTCCCTAGATCTCCCTACAGACCTCCCTATAGATCTCCCTACAGGTCTCCTACAGACCTCCTATAGATCTCCCTACAGACCCCCTATAGATCTCCCTACAGACCTCCCTATAGATCTCCTACAGGTCTCCCTATAGATCTCCCTACAGACTCCCTATAGATCTCCCTACAGGTCTCCCCACAGACCTCCCTATAGATCTCCCTACAGACCTCCCTATAGATCTCCCTACAGACCTCCCTATAGATCTCCCCTACAGGTCTCCCACAGACCTCCTATAGATCTCCTACAGACCTCCCTATAGATCTCCCTACAGACCTCCCTATAGACCTCCCTATAGACCTCCCTATAGATCTCCTACAGGTCTCCCTACAGACCTCCCTATAGATCTCCCTACAGACCTCCCTATAGACCTCCCCTACAGACCTCCCATCAGACCTCCCTACAGACCCTCCCTATAGACCTCCTACAGACCTCCCATCAGACCTCCCTATAGACCTCCTACAGACCTCCCTACAGACCTCCCATCAGACCTCCCTACAGACCTCCCATCAGACCTCCCTACAGACCGCCCTATAGACCTCCCTATAGACCTCCTACAGACCTCCCATCAGACCTCCCTATAGAATCTACAGACCCCTACAGACCTCCCATCAGACCCTCCTACAGACCGCCCTATAGACCTCCCCTACAGACCTCCCTACAGACCGCCCCTATAGACCTCCCCTACAGACCTCCCTACAGACCTCCCCACAGACCGCCCTATAGACCTCCTACAGGCCTCCCATCAGACTCTCCTATAGACCTCCCTATAGACCTCCCTATAGACCTCCTAGATCTCCCTACAGACCTCCCTATAGATCTCCCTACAGACCTCCCTATAGACCTCCCTACAGTCTCCCTATAGACCTCCCTGACAGACCTCCCTAGGTCTCCCCTACAGGTCTCCCAGACCTCCCTATAGACCTCCCAATAGACCTCCCTATAGACCTCCCTATAGACCTCCTATAGATCTCCCTACAGACCTCCCTATAGATCTCCCTACAGACCTCCCTATAGACCTCCATACAGACCTCCTATAGATCTCCTACAGACCTCTACAGACCTCCCTACAGACCTCCCTACAGACCTCCTATAGACCTCCCTATAGACCTCCTATAGATCTCCCTACAGACCTCCCTATAGATCTCCCTACAGGTCTCCCTACAGACCTCCTATAGATCTCCCTACAGACCTCCTATAGATCTCCCTACAGACCTCCTATAGATCTCCCTACAGGTCTCCCTATAGATCTCCCTACAGACCTCCCTATAGATCTCCCTACAGGTCTCCCACAGACCTCCCTATAGATCTCCCTACAGACCTCTAGACCTCCCTACAGACCTCCTATAGATCTCCCTACAGGTCTCCCCCACAGACCTCCCTATAGATCTCCCTACAGACCTCCCTATAGATCTCCCCTACAGACCTCCCTATAGATCTCCCTATAGACCTCCCTAGACCTCCTACAGGTCTCCTACAGACCTCCTATAGATCTCCCTACAGACCTCCCTATAGATCTCCCTACAGGTCTCCTACAGACCTCCTAGACCTCCCTACAGACCTCCCAATAGACCTCCCAGGTCCCTACAGACCTCCCTATAGACCTCCCTATAGACCTCCCTATAGACCTCCCTATAGACCTCCCCTATAGACCTCCTATAGATCTCACAGACCTCCTATAGATCTCCCTACATACCTCCCCTATAGACCTCCCTACAGACCTCCCTATAGATCTCCCTACAGACCTCTCTACAGACCTCCCTACAGACCTCCTACAGACCTCCCTATAGACCTCCCTATAGACCTCCTATAGATCTCCTACAGACCTCCCTATAGATCTCCCTACAGGTCTCCCTACAGACCTCCCTATAGATCTCCCTACAGACCTCCCTATAGATCTCCCTACAGGTCTCCCTTTATAGATCTCCCTACAGACCTCCCTATAGATCTCCCTACAGGTCTCCCTACAGACCTCCCTATAGATCTCCTATAGACCTCCCTATAGATCTCCCTACAGACCTCCCTATAGATCTCCTACAGGTCTCCTACAGACCTCCCTATAGATCTCCCCACAGACCTCCCTATAGATCTCCCTACAGACTCCCTATAGACCTCCCTATAGACCCTCCCTATAGATCTCCCTACAGGTCTCCCTACAGACCTCCCTATAGATCTCCTACAGACCTCCCTATAGATCTCCCTACAGGTCTCCCTACAGACCTCCCTATAGACCTCCCTACAGACCTCCTTTATAGACTCCCTACAGGTCTCCCTGCAGTCCTCCATATAAACCTCCCCTACAGACCCTCCCTATAACCTCCTTCAGACCTCCCTACAGACTGCCCTATAGACCTCCATATAGACCTCCTACAGACCTCCCTACAGACTCCCTACAGACCCTCCCTATAGACCTCCCTACAGACCTCCTACAGACCACCCTAAAAGACTCCATATAGACCTACCTATAGACCCTCCCTATAGACTCCCAATAGACCTCCCTATAGACCTCCCTATAGACCTCCTTATAGGCCTCCCTATAGGCCTCCCAATAGACCTCCCTATAGACCTCCCAATAGGCCTCCCACAGACTCCTCCTAGGCCTCCTTTATAGACCTCCATATAGACTCCTCCTATACAGACCCCCATAGATCTCCCCTTAACAGACCTCCCTATTAGACCTCCTACAGACCCTCCCTACAGACCTCCCACAGACCTCCCTACAGACCTCCCTATAGATCTCCCAATAGACCTCCCTACAGACCTCCCCTACAGACCTCCCCCAATAGACCTCCCTACAGACCTCCCTACAGACCTCCCAATAGACCTCCCCTATTAGACCTCCCCTACAGACCTCCCAACAGACCTCCCTACAGACCCTCCCTACAGACTCCCCTACAGACCTCCCTACAGACCTCCCTACAGACCTACAGCGTATCGTCTGGTGGGGTTGAGAACTGACTAGAAGTTATCTGAGAGTTAGGAGCTGTTGTGTCTGTTTCCTGCAGCGTATCGTCTAGGTTGAGGAACTGACTAGAAGTTATTCTGTCATCTTGTGGGAGGATTTGGGCAAGGGAGGAGTTGGGGGGGAAGTTTGGCATCGAGCAGGGAGTTGGGGGAGGATTTGGGCATCGAGGAGGAGTTGGGGAGGATTTGGGCATTGAGGAGGAGTTGGGGGAAGTTTGGCATCGAGGAGGAAGTTGGGGAGGATTTGGGCATCGAGGAGGGAGTTGGGGGGAAGTTTGGCATGAGCAGGAGTTGGGGGAGGATTTTGGGCATCGAGGAGGAGTTGGGGAGGATTTGGGCATTGAGGAGGAGTTGGGGAAGTTTGGCATCGGGAGGAGGGAGTTGGGGGAACGGCATCGAGGAGGAGGGGGAGGATTTGGGCATCGAGGAGAGTTGGGGGAAGTTTGGCATCGAGGAGGGAGTTGGGGAGGATTTGGGCAACGAGGAGGAGTTGGGGGAAGTTTGGCATCGAGGAGGGAGTTGGGGGAGGATTTGGGGGCATCGAGGGGAGGGAGTTGGGGGAAGTTTGGCATCGAGGAGGGGAGTTGGGAGGATTTTGGGCATCGAGGAGGAAGGTGGGAGGGGATTTGGGCATCCCGAGGAGGGAGTTGGGGGAAGTTTGGCATCGAGGAGGGAGTTGGGGGGAAGTTTGGCATCGAGGAGGAAGTTGGGGGAAGTTTGGCATCGAGGAGGAGTTGGGGGAAGTTCGGCATCGAGAGGAAGTTGGGGGTTTGGGCATCGAGGAGGGAGTTGGGGGAGGATTTGGGCATCGAGGAGGAAGTGGGGGGAGGATTGGGGGCATCGAGGAGGGAGTTGGGGGAGGATTTAGGCATCGAGGGAGTTGGGGGAGGATTTGGGCATCGAGGAGGGAGTTGGGGGAAGTTTGGCATCGAGGAGGGAAGTACATCGAGGAGGGAGTTGGGGGAGGATTTAAAACAGGAGGAAGTTGGGGAGGATTTGGGCATCGAGGAGGGAGTTGGGGGAGGATTTGGGCATCGAGGAG
>NW_026284523.1:0-5292 GCF_023373465.1 Oncorhynchus keta
GAGGGCAGGCTGGGCTCATGGATAGTAGCCCAACAAAGCATGGGAGACAAGGTAACCAGAGTCAATTAAGCACAGCTGACGGTACTAATGAGATACTCTCCTTCCCCTATAAAAGAGAGAATGGAACCAGCAGAGAGGGGGAAAAACTATCTCTGGAAGATGGCCACCGAGAGAGAGAAGCTGTGCTGAAAGAACCACGAAGATGGTGACAAACCCGTGATTTATGTTTGTTGTAGTTTAAAGATTATCCTATTGTGTTCTTGTTTCATCTGGAGAAGAAGGTGTGTTTTTCCTCGGAAGATTTTTCATTGATTATGTTAGAATGTTTTTGTTGACAAAATACCCTCAATAGAGAACCGTGTTCAATCAGAAAAACCTACTCCTGACTCGTTTATTCCACCTTCCCGCTTTAGAGTGACGCCTAATTACTTTAGCTCAAGAACGTGTTCAATTGGTGGAGGATGCTTTAGAGTGACGCCTAATTACTTGGTACGCTCACATTGGTGGAGGATGCGGGCATTAGGTGGACGAGTGACACAAGGATAAGTGAGTAAATTAATATTCTTCCAGAAGACCCGGAGGAACCATTCAAGAACGATGGATAACGCCCTACTACAACAATTGATCACGGCACAGCAGACAACCATAGAACTCCTGCAACAACAGCTGAGTCGACGAGAAGAACCTACAGTTAGGCCAAGAGCGGCTGCTCACGCCATCTTACCTCGTCTCTCCAAGGAGGATGATATTGAGGCCTTTCTCATGACCTTCGAAAGGACGGCCACCTTGGAAGAGTGGCCGCCCACAGAATGGGCTAGCGCATTAGCTCCTCTTTTGACCGGGGTGGCTCAGGAAGCCTATTTTGACCTGGATTCCCGCGAAGCTGCGGACTATGGGCGACTAAAAACCGAGATCCTGTCCCGGTACCAGCTGACTGCCAGAGATAGGGCTGTAAAGTTCCATCAATGGACCTATACAGCTGATCAACCCGTCCGTGCCCAGATCTTCGCCTTAATACGACTGACGAAACAGTGGCTAGAACCTGGAAAGGGAGTAGGACCTGTGATAGAGACTCTCGTAGTGGACAAGATATTGAGAGAATTACCCAGTGACTTAAAAGGGTTGTGGGGCAAGCCAACCCGTTGTCAGCCGACGACATAGCCCAGGCGGTGGAAACATATCGGTCTACAGGGGAGTTGTTAAAAAGTGACAAGGAGGAACGGAAGGAGTCTTCCAATCCCGTACCACGACTCACCCCGGCGCGCCCGCCACCGAAACGTCCAAGCCCCCCCCGGAGGTGGGAGAAGTCAGCCACCACACAGCCGGGTCGGTGTTATAAGTGTCAGTCTCCCAACCATTATGCCCCACAATGTCCTAGCAAGGATGAGCCCATGGTCACGGAGTCGTCACTGCCTACCCCCCACATCCCGTTTTGAGGGGGCAGGATCAACACTGTTGGTTAGCAGAGATAGCCCCAGCCTCAGAGATTCCGGTGCGAGTTGAAGGACAAGATGTGGTAGCTATTCTCGACTCGGGAAGTATGGTTACGTTAGTAGAGGAGCGGATGGTGACCTCCGCCACACTGCTACCAGACAAAGTAGCCGTATCCTGTATCCATGGAGACACCCACTATTACCCCACTGTGAATCTGCCTATTCTCACTCCAAAAGGAAGGTGTACAGTCAGGGCAGGGAAAGTGCCCCAGCTGAAGGTGCCATTATTGATCGGGAGAGACTGTCCCCTATATAAGGAGCTTCGGCAGATGACGTTATGCACGGGAAGAAGGGGGACAGGAAAGAAGAGAATCTCCAAGCCCGAGGTAGTAGTACTACAAGGAGACGTAGCCGCGTCCTCGTCCTCTACAGCAGAGGAAGAAATAGCGACCCAACGTTTACGACAGATATTCCAGGAAACCACCGATGAAGACACCTGTGAAGGGTTATACACAACGCAGGAAGGAAGGAGCAACCAGGCACTAAGGGATATATTTGAAGCTCCATCCGAGGAGGGAACCTGGAAGGGATTCTCCTCGGTCTCCCTGATGGGGATGTGGAACAACCTCCACATCCCTCTACTGAGGTTGACCTGCCCCAGGAATTAAAGGGACAGTTCGGCACCTCGCAGCATAGAGACCCAGACCTAAGGGAGGCCATGAGGAAGGTGAAGGTGATCGACGGAAGGAACGTCGACGGATCAGGTGAGCCCCCTCTTCCTTACTATGCAATCAGGCGGGGTCTCTTATACTGGGTCGTACGACGAAGGGGGAAAACCAGGAATTACTAATGGTGCCTAGACCATACAGGGATACAGTTCTACAGTTAGCCCATTCCCGTCCTAGGAGGACACCTGGCACGAGACAAGACGATTGACAGAATCATGCAGAGATTCTATTGGCCCCGTGTCACCCGAGATGTGGCCAGGTATTGTAAGACGTGTGATCAATGTCAACGTACAGCCCCACGGCCACACCTACGTAACCCTTTGATTCCTCTCCCCATCATAGAGACTCCCTTTGAACGCATAGCTATGGACCTCGTAGGACCCCTCCCAAAATCCGCCAGAGGACACGAGTACATCCTAGTGGTTATAGATTATGCTACCAAGTTCCCGGAGGCCATACCCCTACGTAACATGTCGTCAAAGGGAATTGCCAAGGAGTTATTCCTGATGTTCTCTCGTGTGGGCCTTCCCAAGACTATCTTAACCGATCAAGGAACCCCGTTCATGTCCCGGTTGATGAAGGACTTGTGTCGGTTATATCAGGTTCAACAGATACGTACAAGCATATTCCACCCTCAAACAGATGGGTTGTGTGAACGCTTGAACAAAACAATTAAAAGCATGTTGAGAAGAGTGGTGTCCCGAGACGGGAAAAACTGGGACATGCTTCTCCCACACTTAATGTTTGCCCTGCGAGAAGTACCCCAGGCATCCACTGGATTCTCTCCGTTTGAATTGCTCTATGGCAGACCCTGTCGAGGAATCCTCGACTTAGCCAAGGAGACCTGGGAGACCCAACCATGCCCCTTTCGATCTACAATAGAACACGTTACCCTGATGAGAGACCGCCTGTCAGCAGTGTGGCCCATAGTCAAGGAGCATATGGAGAAGGCCCAAAGGACCCAAGGCCGGGCCTATGATAAATCTGCGACCCCCCGTGAGTTCACCGTGGGAGAGAAAGTGATGGTGCTTGTGCCCACGGCCGAACATCGCTTGCTGGCGCAGTGGAGGGGGCCCTACGAGGTAATGAAAAGGGTCTCACCGGTCAATTACCTCATCAAGCAACCTGACAGGAGGAAGAAGGTCCAACTCTATCACATAAACCTGCTGAAGACGTACCATGGACGAGAGGAGGAGGTGGCTTTGATGGCCCTGGAGGGCAAAGAAAAAAAAGAGGCTCTACCACAGGTGCGCCGTGGCCAAACTCTCCTACCGGAGCAGTCAAGACAGCTAGACAAGCTGATTATGAACTTTGGTCGAATATTCTCTCCATTCCCAGGACAAACAGATGTCCTGTTCCACCATATCCACACTGAACCCGGCAAGAAAGTGCATATCCGCCCTTACAGGATTCCTGAGGCTCGCCGAGTCATCGCTAAGAAAGAGGTGAGGGAGATGTTGAGGATGGGCGTGATCGAGCCCTCGACGAGCGAGTGGTCCAGTCCCATAGTCCTGGTCCCCAAAGCCGATGGTAGTATGAGACTCTGCAACGACTTTAGGGGCGTGAATGCCATCTCTACATTCGATGCGTACCCCATGCCCCGCGTGGATGAACTCTTGGAGCGCTTAGGAAAGGCCAAGTTCATCACTACCCTGGATTTGACGAAGGGATATTGGCAAGTGCCGGTGGCTCCGGAGGATCGCCCAAAGACTGCCTTCGCCACCCCAGAGGGGCTTTTCCAGTATGTGAGGATGCCCTTCGGACTGCACGGAGCTGCTGCAACCTTCCAACGCCTCATGGATGCCATTCTACGGCCCCATCAAGAGTATGCAGCGGCGTACATAGACGATGTGGTCATCCACAGCGAGGACTGGGATAGTCACCTCCTGCGATTACGGGCGGTGCTCGTGAGTTTGGAAGCCACAGGGTTGACAGCCAATCCAAATAAATGCTGCCTGGGCCTGTCCGAGCGGAATACCTGGGGTATACCGTGGGGAATGGGAAAATACGCCCGCAGGCAGAGAAGACCAGGGCAATTCGTGACTGGCCTCGACCCCGGACCAAGCGAGACGTTCGGGCCTTCTTAGGGATAACAGGATATTATCGCCGTTTTATCCCGGGATATGCAACCATTGCCAACCCCTCACAAACCTCATCAGGAAAAACCTGCCAAACCAGGTAGAGTGGAAAGACGAGACGGAAGAGGCCTTTCAATTGTTAAAAGATGGCCTGTGTTCCGATCCCGTTCTACAGGCTCCGGACTTCTCACAAGAGTTCATTGTGCAGGTCGACGCCTCGGATACAGGGCTCGGGGCCGTACTAGCTCAGGGTGAAGGTGAAGCAGAGAAGCCGATTCTCTTCATTAGTAGGAAACTCAGCGATCGGGAACAGAGGTATGCGACCGTAGAGAAAGAGGCCTTAGCCATCAAGTGGGCCCTCGATTATCTCCGGTACTACCTACTGGGTCGGAGGTTTGCATTAGTTACTGACCATGCGCCCCTCACGTGGATGGCTGGTAAGAGAAACAATAACAACAGAATAGCCAGATGGTTTTTGTCTTTACAACCGTTCTCTTTCCATGTCATCCACAGGGCCGGATCGAGGAACGGGAATGCAGACGCGCTGTCCCGACGCGACCAAGACGGTGCGTCTGGCGCCCGATCCTCCGGTTCGGTCCTGGGGGGGAAGGTATGTGGAAGGACCACTAGAGGGCAGGCTGGGCTCATGGATAGTAGCCCAACAAAGCATGGGAGACAAGGTAACCAGAGTCAATTAAGCACAGCTGACGGTACTAATGAGATACTCTCCTTCCCCTATAAAAGAGAGAATGGAACCAGCAGAGAGGGGGAAAACTATCTCTGGAAGATGGCCACCGAGAGAAGCTGTGCTGAAAGAACCACGAAGATGGTGACAAACCCGTGATTTATGTTTGTTGTAGTTTAAAGATTATCCTATTGTGTTCTTGTTTCATCTGGAGAAGAAGATGTGTGTTTTTCCTTGGAAGATTTTTCATTGATTATGTTAGAATGTTTTGTTGACAAAATACCCTCAATAGAGAACCGTGTTCAATCAGAAAAACCTACTCCTGACTCGTTTATTCCACCTTCCCGCTTTAGAGTGACGCCTAATTA